>NW_015113140.1:61393-77741 GCF_001443285.1 Poecilia latipinna | reverse complement strand
GGTGGAAAGCGGCGCGGAAACTCACAAAAATAGGAAACCTTGTAAAACACCCCCCCCCCCCCCCCCCCCAAACTGTTCCAAGTCAAAATATGAAACTCGTAGATACTATAGATTTATTACATAGTCATGTTTATTTTTTTTTAAATTGCATGTTTCTGTTAATTTTGCTGTAAGCTGAAAGCTACTGAAAGCCTTCAGTAACAGGCTGTTACATAAGACCAGTAAGAGGATTTTTAATTCAGAAATGTTACATTACAGCCGGCCATTAGCAGCTCATGCACAAGGAGAGCAGCCACACAAGACTGCTGCTGAGGCAGGATTTGCAGTATCGAACATATGCATGGAAAGTTAAGTGGAAGGAAAATGTGCGTTTTAAAAAGGCGCAAAGCCAAAAGGGATAACTGCAATATTGAGTGGATTGGGAGTCAAAGAGCATTAAAAAATTTAAGAGAGATTCACAGTGACACTCCTGAATCTGTGGCAATGTCAGAAGTTTCCCACATGATCTGAGAAGATACTGAATTGGACTGTTGCTGCAAAATCCTCTTTTATATATGTATATATATATAACACCAAATTTAGCATTTTATTTGGAAACTGAAGCACAATTTAATTGAATTAGGAAGAAGAGACACAGAATCCTAACGGCTCGAGGTCCAGGGTGAGGCGTTTGTTGCTAGAGATGATTGGGTTGATCCGCTGTTTTATCATTTCCAAAGTCGGCACAGAGGGCTCCAAATAAATTTTTGCTCTGACAGAGATGCTAAGTTACAGAACGTGGAACCTGCTCACACCTCCAAAACGACTAATGCTGGATTTAACGACCAGGGTATATCGATTCGCTTGATGGTCGACTGATTTCTCAGAGGTAAACCAAACAGAAAATCTGTACATGGGAGATGGAAGATGAGGGATACCAGAGACAATTTTGTGTCAGAATTATATTTTAGTTTTTTTTTTTTCCAACTGCAAGCCATTGAAATGAAATGTATAAAAGGAGTTTTTGAACCGAATGGCTTAAGTTAACCAACTATCCAGTAGTGTAGTTATTTCTAAGACGCACCAGTAAAACTGATAGATGTTTCACTTCTGCGGTTTTTATCTCATCACCCCAAGTTTCTTCCTTTTAATTTGAGTGCAGAAAACTGTGGAATTATGACCCTGATTAAGTATCTGTGGAGATAAACCTTTGACCTTTTCTGAAGGCATGCACCTGAGTCCAGTGGATTATTTACTCCAAACTCAGCCGCTTCAGTTCATGCCTTCACAGATTGCGGTTGACTGATATTGTGATCTTTGCAACTGTGTTTTCATGGTCCCAACTGATTCCTTCCTGGAGGCAGCTGTGGAACAAACACAAGCAGAGGGAGTCGGGGGGGGGGGGAGGATGCGACAGCACTGAGATTTAGACCGGCTTATGCTCCTTTTAAATCTAAAAAGTAAACAGCAAACAAGCTAGGACATTGTGCTAGCTTTGTGATATCTAAATTTGAATAAATGTGTCGTCTTGTTGCGGCGCCATACAGAGTTGTTTTGCCGCGCTCAGTGTGAGTAAATCAACAAACATGTTCATTCAGATTTTACACGCTGTATTATCTCCACCAAGGAGTGCATATGCCGCGCTCCGTTTATTTGATTATCAGCGGGACAGCGCTAAAAGTGGAGACGCGCTCATGTGTTCCCGTAGATTTATCTGGCTGAGCATTTTCAAGCGTGTTTGTGTTTCACGTCAGTCTTGATTCAGATGCGTATAAAATCCACCAAGAAGCTGTTCGGTCATTATTTGAGGAAGAAAGTTTAAATTAGTTTGGTCACATCTGATCTGGGTGTTTTACGACACTGCGGTTCCTATGTTTATGATTCCTAATAACTCAGACTGCGTTGTTTCTGTGTTTGCTCATAACGGCATGCCACAGCGATAGGAATCTATTATTTCTTTGCAGCAAAAGTAAAATAAAATGACACAAAACAACCTCTGTTAGAGTTATCTGTATGAAAGCCAAAAAAAGCCTTTATATCTTTGCAACATTGAAACTACGTGATTTTGGGTTAAAATACTTAACATACCAAGTAATTCAGTAATAGTCATCCATATTAAGCAAGTCTATTAATATTTTCCTGTTTAATTGCAGAGCCATTGTAAACGGGAATTAAAAGTTCCAACACCCTCAGATCAACTTTAAAAGTAAAATATAAAATGTCTTTTCTATGTGTATTTAGCTCTGAAAATAATCTGGGTACCTGTGATTTTGTAAAAAGGACTTATTGCATAACAAGATAAATAGATCTTTTTCTTGTGTCTGATTATGGTACTCCAATAAAAGCTGAATTTTTAGATAAGCTTTGACATATCACCAGGTGAATGATGGTTAGTTGATTTTTTTTTTTTATTGGTAAGATTGTAAAATTGTTAAATATCCAGCCCTAAAACTGCTTTTTTAAGGGGAAAAGGCCCCCTTGAAGTTTAAGGAAATCTTTTCCTCATAACGTCACTTGGCATAAAGCAGTTGGCTGATTTGCTGCCCAAATACTGTACTATGCATGAAAGAGCTTTACGTTCAAGCTTCTACATGGATCTCCCATAAACTGATTCTGTTTCTTTTATTGATTTAATATTCCCCACTACCTGCTGCGTGTTTCAGATTTAAACCAAGTCCTGTTCACAGTTGGTTCTTTAGTTCATGCCGTTCCTGCGAAAAGCTGAGACTTGGTGGCTGTTTGACTGGAACCTTCCCACCGCTGTAGGTTTTCCCTTCAGGCTGCGTGTTGCTCCTGCTCTGAGGAAGTCTGGCCTTTAAAGGAGCAAATGAAGGAAATGCAGCACATGGAGCTGAAAGTATTTCATCCGTCTTATCTTAATGTATTGAGAGGTTCGGCTTTTCATTTACTTTTATAGGAAATTATTCTCAGAGTTACGGGCTGTAGATAGGATTGGGATAAAGACCTGTTCACTCTTGCAGAAGCTCACTGGCTCTAAATTAGCATTTTATCAGCACACTCTGTAGAACAAACCTATTGGCTGACATTTATCCTCCATTTTCTGCCGTTTTCCTGCACACTCTTACTCCTCCTGTCCTCTCTGTCTCTGTCTCTCCAGTCCACTCCTCTCCACCTGGCAGCAGGATACAACAGGGTGAGGATAGTTCAGTTGTTACTGCAGCATGGAGCCGACGTCCACGCCAAGGACAAGGGGTACGTATGACAAAAGCTGTTTAAATCCAGTTGAGGGTAAAGACGGAAAACATTCCTAGAGATGCTCCCAGCAGTTGTGCAAAAAAGATGTTTTTTTTTCTTTCTTTTTTTTAAGAATCAAAACATCTGATGTGAGAATAAATTTGTTTTTCCAAGCAGCATTTAATGCACATGAACTTTAAAGTAACACCTGTTACTTTAACACCAGATAGCCTCTAAAGTTTCTCTAATATCTGAAGTTTAAGATTTTTTATTTCCTTAGCCATCATTCTACCTCACATAAACTAAAGTGCCCTAAGTATTAGGTTCAATCGTAAGAAATTACTACCCTACTAAATATCCCACCAACAACCGTTAGTGGTGATATAACAAAGTGGAAGTCATTGAGAACAACAGAAGGTCAGACACAAAGTGCCGGGCCGTGACGGAGTGAGGTCTGCAAACCTCCAAACTTCATGTGGCCTTCCCGCTATCTTAACTGTAGAGAGCTTTATAGGATTGGTTTTCATGGCGTCCAAGCATTACATCAGCTGATACAAAGCAAAGTGTCGGATGCAGTGGTGTAAAGCACACCGCCGATGAACTCAAGAGCATTAGAGATGTGTTCTCGGGCGTAATGAGTCATGCCTTTCTGACGTTTTAATGAACAAGTCTGGGTTTGGCAGTTGCTAGGGCTACGGCATTTGTCCTGACTGTAATATGTTTAGTTGCGTTGCTTGGTGCGGAGGGCATTATGGTTTGGGTCTGAACTTAGAAAGGAACTCTTAATGCCTCAGCAAATGGACAAGTTCATTCTCCCAACTTTGTGGGGTCAGCTTGGGGATGGTCACTTCCTGTCCAACCGACTGAAACAACGCAGGGCAGCAAAGTAGAAAACCTTCACTTTAGAGCGTCGAGCCAGACCTTCTCATCCAATATCAGTGTCTGACCTCACCAATACTCTTACAGCAGAATGGGTCAGAATTACACATAAACATATTTAGTAGAATACATCACCATACGAATTTAGAATGAGGTGTCACTCGTACACACTCTTTCTGTTTTGCCCCTTCCAGTGGACTGGTGCCTCTACACAACGCCTGCTCTTATGGACACTATGAAGTTACTGAGCTGCTGCTAAAGGTACAAATAAACACACAAACTGGCTATTTTTTAAAGGTTTCCTAACAGATGACATACAGCTGAATTGATATTGTTTGTAAATAGAAAAATCATATCTAAATTAAGGCTGTAAGTAATTATTATTTTTAATATTTGATTATTAATTGGTTATTTTGATTATTAATCAGGGATTGGCATATTCTTCAGATCTTGCATTTAACCACTTAAGCCTTTTTACTCAATATTAAAATACATTAAAAGATGCAAATAAACAAATCAATTTATTTTTTAAATAAGAAAACAAACATGTTGGTGCTTAAAATGCAATAACATAGCATTCCTTTGAATTTGAACCACATGGATATAAAACTTTGCTTGAGGAAATTTGGGTAAAACATATTTACAGATAAATGTGTTTTTTTTCCCTTAAATTCAAAATGTAAACATATTTGCCTTAATTACTGCTCTAATTATGATGTTTTTTGAGCAAATGACTTTATTTTGAGTGTGTGTGCTCCATTTAACAATTAATCGACTATTAAATTAGTCGATTAATCTGATTAATCCTTTCAGTCCTTGCCTAAATTGTTCATTAAAGCCTCAAAGGATCAAATTGCTCTCCATTCTTTTTTACATGTTCTCTCATATCGGGTCGTTTTTTCGCTTTGCGTTCAGCACGGAGCTTGCGTGAACGCCATGGATCTGTGGCAGTTTACGCCTCTGCACGAAGCGGCTTCCAAAAACCGGGTGGAGGTCTGCTCTCTCCTGCTGAGCCACGGCGCTGACCCCACCCTGCTGAACTGCCACAGCAAAAGCTCTGTGGACATGGCGCCCACTCCCGAGCTGAAGGAGAGACTCACATGTGAGCATGGCTGAATGTGACGCTGGAGAAACGAGCGTTTCTCACGTTGGACGTCTCAAATAGGCACTAAAACCGACAAATTGTTAAATTTTTTAAGCATATTTATAGTTGTTACTTCTCTTTCTTCCTTCAGACGAGTTTAAGGGCCACTCGCTGCTTCAAGCGGCTCGAGAAGCAGACATGACCAAAGCCAAGAAGACCCTCGCTCTGGAGATCATCAACTTCAAACACCCTCACACACATGAAACGGCGCTGGTGAGATCGGCACCTGTGCTGCTCACATGCTTTTTTTATTTTTTACACACTGAAGGCACCTGATTTGTCTAACACTCTCTTGCGTGTGCTTGTGTTAGCATTGCGCGGTGGCGTCTCCACACCCCAAACGGAAACAGGTCACAGAGCTGCTGCTGAGGAAAGGTGCCAACGTTAATGAGAAGAACAAGGAGTGAGTGCTCTTTTCAGCTTCTTGCGCCGTTCGCAAACACCGAGAGGTTATTTCAGACGCGCCCCGATGCTGATTTATTTCAGAGGTGAAGATGACAAGTTGCCTTTCTGACGCGAATGATCAAAGGAGAGTTTGTTCGCGAGTGTCTTCAAGGAATTAATCAGGAAAGTGTGATGCCGGTCCAAGATTAATTTTGGTACCAAGACTGTAAGCCAGGCCTGAATTCAGTTTGAAGCCGTAAAATTTGTTTTGACTTGTTTTACGAGGATGTATCACCCTGTGGGTCACAGGCTGGGTTGAAAATGGTGGTCTAGTTTCTAGGTACGCCACAGTTTTAAAGAAGCGTGAAGCTTTCAAAACCACATAACCTCTCAAGTTAAGCCCTTTTTTTTTTTTTTTTTAAAGGATTTACCAAAGACAACCCCTCCTCACCCTGTTACTGCAAGCACAGTTCTTTAAAAAAATGTTTCCTGAAATAGATCTGGGCTGTTAAAAAAAAAAATGGATAGGAAAGTCAGCCATGCTGTTTTTAGATAAAAAGCTGCAACACTTGGCTCGTCTGCTTCAAATTCATGGTTCTTTGTCCTCAAAATCCATATTTAAATGTCTGCATTTCAGTCAAGCTCGTTTTCCCTTTGCAAACTGTGATTACACACACTTTGAGCGTTTACTCTGGAGTGATTAAGCAAACGTAAAGAACAGACAAAGACATACAGCATGGCAACCCGCCACGAGGCTTCCCTCAACAACAGAGATATTTTATCTGTATTTAAATCTGTGATGATGCTGTTTAAAGGAAATCAAACAAAGTTTCTGGGAGGCGAACAGTTGGTGTTAAACTTGCCATATCTTCTTCTCTCTGGCTCCAGTTTCATGACGCCTCTTCATGTAGCAGCAGAGCGGGCTCATAACGACATCATGGAGGTGCTTCAGAAACATGGAGCAAAGGTAAACGAGTCATTTTAAATGCATTTTCCTTATCTATTTTTTTAATTGATAAACTGCAGGGTTTTATGCCATGTTCATATCAACAGAAAGAGATCCTAAATCTCTTCTGTTTCAAATAAGTTTGACCCTTATTTTGCTGTTGAATCATCTTTTTGAAAAGTTTTAATGTATTCTGCTACCTGTGATTGAAATTTATATTTCTGCTGTAAAATTAGCTAAAACCTCAGCAGATTTACAATACAATAAATATATTTGTTACACTGAGTCAAAGACAGACTCATAATTTAACCTCTGCTTTTTAAACACGTTTTTTCTCACAAATCTCTAAATTTAGCTACTTATTCAACATTATAAGTTTGACAAACCAAAAAAGAAACATTTTACTCATCTTAAATATCTTCTTAGATCAAACATCATATTTTCGTAATATAGTGTGGTTGATCATCATACTCCCGCCTCTAATTTACCCAGAAATCATTTCTTTTTTCCTTTTTTTTTTTTTTTGCCAAAATAGATGTAAATCATTAACAATGGGAACATTTCAGTGTATTTTAAGTACATAAAGTGCAGCAGCTCCTTGGAGAGTCCTAACGGTGAGATGTTTGTGTGTGCAGGTAAACGCCCTGGACACGCTGGGCCAGACGGCGTTGCACCGCGCGGCGCTGGCAGGCCACCTGCAGACCTGCAGGCTGTTGTTAGGATACGGGGCGGACGCCACGCTGGTGTCCCTGCAGGGCTTCACCGCCGCTCAGATGGGAAACGAAGCCGTGCAGCAAATTCTCAATGGTATGCTGCGCTTTGTGTGGGCGGGGGCGGCGGGGTAGCAGGAAGAGCACATGTGTAGGTCGTGCTGGGGTTTGGTTGCTAAGCATCAGCTGCAGATTGGAGGATTATCCGGGAATTGTTCTGAAAGGTCGATATTGATATTTTCGCTGTGAAAGAGCAGGGAGGTAAGTAGGCTTTGAGTGAGCCGACTAGGGATTGAAGAGACTCGGCGTTACAAGTTCTCACAGGATTTTCTGAGTAAAATGTTCTTTTTTTTTTTTTATGAATGAATTACATCAAAATGTATTTATCCTCATCTAAACCCCTCATGTTTTTACATTACTTTATGAGCATTACAGAAAAAAGGCAATTTATCCTCTATAGTGGATCATCGCCCATGTATAAATTGTTTCGCTCGTATCTCTGTGTACATGTGAAGAGAATCCAAATGCCTTCCTTCTTCACTTCCTAAAACAGGCAGCTCAGAGTTTCAGGTTATTTTTTCTTCCCACTGATGTTTGTCCAAAGCATATTCAGGCTGTGACGCCTCCGTTGATCTTCTGGCTCGCTTCTCTACAGAGAACGTCCCGGTCAGAAACTCTGATGTGGACTACAGACTTCTGGAAGCTGCCAAAGCTGGAGACCTGGATACCGTCAAGGTAGTTTATTTATTTCATGACGCATTTCTGTTAAATGACGGATGACTTCACTCAGTCTAACTTCTGAAATTAAGTAAATATTTACCTCAAAAGCATAAAGGGACAAATAGATGTGGTACACAAGACATAAGGTTCATAAAAAGGGAAATATAAATACACATCTTGACTTAGCATAGTCAAAATTAGCAGCTATAACACACTAACTTGCTCTGTCTCTCATGTTGTTGTTGAGGAATTTTGGTCATTTGCAGCATTGGTTTAATCTACTGAAGTTTGCAGACATTTGTTTTTGCACAGTTAAGTTGTTAAATAGTAATTAAAAACACTTGAAGGTTTTCTAAAGTAGATGCTTACTGAAACCTGCATGTTTCAGCTAAACTGTAACATGAATTTTATCCTATGTCTTTGTCTCAGTATTTCTTTTATGACTTCAGCAGTGTTGCTAATATTTGGTATTTATTGTATTGTTCTTATTATGCGTTCTAAAAATAAAAGTGTGTTCTTAATAACTCACATGTATAAATAAAGGTTAAGTGAAAGGTGTTAACTTAGATTGAGCAATTATAATCCCGTGATTTTCTGTTTTTTTTTTTTAAACAGGTGTAGATTTGCTCCTGAGTTTAGGCTCATTTTCTTGTTAACGTCCCAGTCAGATCGGCACTTTAATAGTCATTACTGACTTGATAAATGCCAGATGTTAAGGCTAGCCAATCTGCAAAACAATACTGTTTCTGCAGGACAGCTCTTCGGTTTTACCTCTGAGAGCGACATTGTTAATTCTGGGGCAACTTTTCTACCCCACTGCCATGATTCTAGAACCGTTCCAAACAAGAAACACTTTTCCAATCTCTTACTAACATGTTAACTAAATCCTGCAAAAAAAAAAAAAATTGAAGCAATGGGAACATTTTTTTTTTTTTTTAGCTTCTCTGAGCATCACAGTTGGTGTGTTTTTTTTTCTTTTCTTTCTAGATTTACGTATTTGCTTTACGTCAAACACATCCATATTATTCAGTTTTTGACTCGTCTGTCCAAAGAACCCCATTCCAGAAGTTTACATCGATCTGGTTTTTATGTTTTTCTTAGAGAGGAAAGGTTTCCTCCTTGTCCATCTCTGAAGGAAGTCAAACCAGTGCGGCCTCTTTCTGGCTGTGCAGTCTTACTCTCCCATATCCACATGAGCAGGAACCTGGTGGAGCTTGATCCAGGATCGTTCAGGCCTCTTGGTCATTTCCTTTAGCATCTTGCGGCCTTCATCTGCCAGACTTAGAAATATTTTAAATGTCCTCTATTAATCTCTCACGAGCTGCTCCTGTCTTCTTTCTGCAGGCTCCAGACATCGCTCTCAGTCTCATTATTGTGTTCGTTCAGTAATGAGACTGAGTAATGATGTTCTAATCATGTACACCCGGTGTGATACTCTGTGTGTGTGCCCAGCTGTAAACAGTTTGATATAAACTGGTTTGTGAACCTTCGGTTACAGTAGAGCCAGTGGTTTCTCTTGTTCGATTTTAAATAAAAATGCCCTGACCTTTACAGCTGTTCCTTCTGCTCGGTTAAATGTCAGCTGATTATTGTTCAATCTGAGCTAGTTTATTGTTGCCCTTTTTTGATTTTAAGAATAATAAAACCTTTTATTCTCATGATTGAGTGAACCATGCTGCAGTTCATGTTTTGTTTTTCCAGTAATGAACGAAATACCAGAGGAAGGTAAGAGTCGCTCCGGGGAGACAGAAGACTGATGCCTGGCTTGTTTCCATGTTCGTTTTTAGACATTAGTTGTTAAATGGGTCAAAAAGAGGCTCTGAGCCCAGAACGGATGACGATTTGACAGATTAGCAGAGGAGGAGACGAGATCCCCTTTATTTATTTATTTATTTATTTATTTATTTGTCTTTTTTTTTTTGTCACCCACTGTACGTTTTTCTGAGCTCAGATGCAGAAAAACTATAATCCTGTGTTTATGTTTGCGAAGCTGCTGTTGATGCTTCCATTAATGATCAACCTGTTCGATGACACTCGTTCAGAGATTTAGACTAAAGGGATACAAGTGGGACGCAGCTCAGCCAAGATTGCTGTTGCTCGGAAAAGTATGAATTTGAGTGAAATGTTTTTCATGTTTAGATAAGTACATAAAAGGAAAAGTAGAACATTTCAGTTTTTGATTTTTATCTGTGTATTGTCTAAAAGCTAAATGTATTCATTCAGTTAAGTTTTATTTACAAAGCAACTTGCACAGATAAAAAAAAAATCACTACATTGAAATATTAATGAAATAAATGAATATCTTGCTGCCAATTCATCTGCTTTTCTGTCTGTTTAAAATCTCTCTCTTCATCTTTAAACGTATCCAGTGAGCTAAACTGATCTTTAAACCACTGTAAAAAAAATATTTGCCGTCCTGGTAAGCTTTTGCTTTAATATTTAACATTTATTTCAAAATAAATGATCTCTTGAAAACTTTAACGTAAAATGTTATTTCACGTTGAAGGTACGGGATCCTTGTCATCTTTTAAGTTTAAGTTCAAAATGTTTCTCTGAAACAAAGAACTGAGTTAGTGCAATCGTTTTCTAAGCATTTGTGCGCGTTCAGTTCGGCGTGGATGCTGATTGAGGATTCTTTACTCCTTGTTTCTCTGCAGTCGCTGTGCACAGCTCAGAATGTGAACTGTAGGGATCTAGAAGGACGGCACTCCACTCCTCTCCACTTCGCTGCCGGCTACAACAGAGTGTCAGTGGTGGAGTACCTGCTGCACCACGGGGCCGACGTGCACGCTAAGGATAAAGGGTGTGTGAAAATAAGAGAAACATTCGACTCATTACTTCTTTTTTTTTTTTTCATACATAGTTTTAGCAAAGCAAGTTTTATTTTTGACTCTGCACCCCCCCCCCGATAGCGGCCTGGTTCCTCTTCACAACGCCTGTTCCTACGGTCACTACGAGGTGGCCGAGCTGCTCGTCCGGCACGGCGCCTCGGTTAACGTCGCCGACTTGTGGAAGTTCACGCCGCTTCACGAAGCTGCAGCAAAGGGGAAATATGAGATCTGCAAGCTGCTGTTAAAGGTTGGGCTCAAAAAAAAAAAATCCTTGTCCGTCAAATACAATTCAGATCTTTTAACAATCGCATGCAAACCTGTGTCTTTGGAAACTAAATCAAAGTGACTTTGAAGCACAAGCACGCTTACTGAAATTCAACAACATCTCCTGCCTTATATTGATAAAGCAATCAATTATTCATTGTTCAGCATTAGTGGGATGTTTGCCAGCGAAATCACTAAATAAGTCATTTTCTTGACCAGACTGAAGACCAATTAAATCAGACTAAAAGTAACTCTAATTGGAATAACTGCTTCCTTTTTCCCCGACACGTCCACACAAGTCGACGCGGCGAGAGTCTAGTGAGAGCTGCTGTCAAAGCTGTGAATTAAACTCCTTTTTACTAACACTCTTAATCACATCTGATGATGTTTTATTCTGCTTATTAAAAATCAAGTTGCACGTTAAGACTGTTTTCTGGTTGAACTACTGAAATGCTCTCTTTGATTTCAAATAAGAGGCAGACATTTACAGGAAAGCCTCAGTCGATCTTTCACAGTTGTTTTAGGATATTTATTATGCAGAAGCTGCCAAGTCTACATAGTCGTTTAAAAAAATGTAAGTTGGCTTTAAATTCACCAGTCCCAGGTCTTAAATTTGGTTTGTCACCAGTTGCTAATATAGCTTTGGCAGCTAACTAGTTATCACCAGATGGCTGAATGACACCCCAAGCATCCCATATATTTATAGTTTTTTTTCTGTCTTAAATTTTAGCTTAGCTGTTGTTACAAAGGCTATAAAAAGTTTGAAATTTGTCTCAAATTTGAATCTTGAACCTGTAGATAACCCTGATAAAGCGTCATGAAATTAAGCGAAACTAAAGATCAATCTGTGTTGTTGGACATGTTTGATGTTTTCTGAAAAACATGATATGTTTTTGCTGCCAGACTGAATCAAGTAGAGATTTTTTTTATTTTTATTTTCTACACATTTAAATTTCAGTATTTAAAATTTCATCTTTTCTTTGTCATTTTCTAATGATTTTCCTGCTGTTGTTTTCCTGGACAGGTGATAAATTACTTTGTCAGAATGAAATCAGAAAGTAGGGAATAAAACTCCCACTAGACTTTAGGATCCAAACGGGTTTAAAACCAGCAGTGGGGTAATGGACAGTTCCAGGACACCGGTGGACACCCAGTGGAGCGGTCCCACAACATCCAGTCCTAATGAGGACATTTTAAATTGTCCATTGAAGTGACAAGTAGAAACTGTAACCCGTGAGGACGCTGAGCGATGAGAGTGTCTGCTTTGCCTTCTTCCCATGCGGTTTCTGCTTCACTGAGCGTCTCCTATTACCATTTCTCCATCTCACCGACTCCTTGAGGACCGTCCAAGGTCTTCATCTTACTCATCAAATGTCATCCTCTTATTCTTATTGGCATCAGGGCTCTGGCATTTGAACTGGCTTTGTGTTTCCTTCTGACGATGAATAATTTTGGAACATTTTCCAACTTTTGTTAGCTGAATGTGTTTTTTTTTTTTTTGTCATTTCCCCACCATTAGCACGGCGCAGATCCCACCAAAAAGAACCGAGACGGGAACACGCCCCTGGACCTGGTGAAGGACGGCGACACGGACATCCAGGACCTGCTGCGGGGAGATGCTGCGCTGCTGGACGCCGCCAAGAAAGGCTGCCTGGCTCGGGTGCAGAAGCTGTGCAGCCCGGACAACATCAACTGTCGGGACACGCAGGGTCGCAACTCGACGCCGCTGCACCTGGCAGGTAGTGTGTTCTCAAACGCACAAGCACACACACACGTATCCCCGTTAGTGGGTGGAAATACAATGTTCCAGTCGAATGAGCATCACAAAGGTTTCCAATACACCGTAGATCAGAAAGACCCGTTAAAGTCCTGAAATATTCAGATTTCATCTTGTCGGTAAAATCAGGTTATAAATGATATATGAAGATACATGGAACATTATTGCCTTTTGAAAAGATGGATTGGAAAATAATAAGTATAAAATTAAGCATTTTGTGTGTGTGTTTATATATATATATACTTCACAATGATAGTTCTCCAAACTGTCAATATTATCAAAGCTACTCATGCACATTAATTTCAGAAATGTTTACATAAATCAGGGATATTCACTATGGAACAGCTTTTATAAATATTCATCAGGCAGACTGCAGTGCTGAACAAGGCATGCAGTTGCAGTCAGAAGTTTAGATGAACTTCAGATTTAAAATTATTTCTGTGTTTTTGGAGTTTTTAATGAGTTCATGATATTTTTTGGTGGTGTGATGTTGCTTATGTAAAATACGTTGGCAGTGAATTTTAAGAACTGGAAACACAGATTTGAGTAAATCCTGCTCTTTATAGTCCTGCAAGGTAAAATTATTTACACACACACACACAATATTAGTGTAGAAATATAATTTTAACAGGCTTTTTCTATTTAAAATGACTTCAAGGTGTGTTTGAAATCTTTTTCCTGTTGGAACACCCAGTTCATCTCCAAGTTTCAAACATATTGTTGTTGAAATTCAACAATACTGTCCACTTATTGCAGTGTATCAATAGCAGCCTAACAATATTATTATAAAATTACTGCAACGTCGTGGAAAGTCTGCCGTCTCCATAAATGATTAACGTAGACACCTTTTTTATATACAAACACAATGCAGTCAAATTGCTTTAAAGTTATTATTTTGTCTTTTAATTACGTATTTTTAAGGATTTTGACATTAGTTATTGCACTTTGTGCGATGCTCCATCATTACAGGCAGCAAATTAGTTCCTTCTGCTGTCAGAAGGCAGTCTTGAATTTAAAATCCTCACGTCGATTCCTAAAAACAGGCTTTTCGTCACCGAGCCCAAAAAAGCTCATTTGCTGTTTCGTCTGAATGTAGAAGATTTCTGCAGAAGGTGTTTGGTTTGTCCAGTGAAGCTTCGACATCCAACCAAATAGAAACATCTAAAAAGGGACGAGAACACTGCAGCATGTAGATGGAAATGTAGGTCACCTCGTCTTAGACTGCAGCCAAGAATGTGTTTCCTTTAACGTGTCAGAAAGTGAAAGTAAGTATGTTTTTGGTGCCAATCGCTCCCTCAGTCTCCTCCAGTTTGTCTGTCAAAGACGCCCTTTGTTTTCTGGCGCTGCGTCTTGCCAACAGCGAGGAAGTAAACACAACCACGCAACTGCAGCCTTCAGGATGGAGTCGTTCTACTGGCCAGCAGGCTCAGTTATGCAATTGCATCTAGATCAGAGTTTTACCAAATTTGACACTAAATGTCTTTTGTGGTGCTATAAATTTTCTAGCAGCGAAAATGAAGCTAAAAGTGGAGTCTTTACCTGTTTGTCTGAAAGCTGATGTTCTTTTAGTTCCTGCTTGCTGATATCATTCGGACACAGCTGGTTGAGGGCATCTTGTACAATTTTTATCTCAAATATCAGCTATAAATGTAAGTATTTATTTAAAAATTGTGCTCCATTTAACCAAATGTTTAAAGATTTACATTTTTGTTGTGCTTACAAATAAGGCGAGGCGACCTCAAATAGTCTCACCAGCCAGAAATAATGTTATTTTGGCCCCGAGGCTCAACAAGCCTCATTGTTATTTATATATTCAGCATCTGTAATCATCGTGTCATCAGTTAGAGCGATAACAAATCTGTTTGTTCTACCAAAGACACCTCTCAGACTCCAACAGGCACAAGCAGCGGCTTAATGAGATTCATACCTAAGTGAACATCCGTCTGTGCAAACCAGAGAAGGCTTTCGTTTCTATAATAGAAATTATAGACGTATAAAATCAGAAAGGGTTTGTTTGGCCTTTAACTGGCTTTATTGCTCTTTATGTCAGCATTAAGTGGCTTTTAGCGCCAAACTCTGGCATAACAATCTGTGCTGTAAACATGTTTGATGTAAACACCGACGAACAGCATGAATAACAAATGAACAAAAGAAAAAACACTTTTGAAAACTAAACTGCAGTTTTTCTTTCCACATTTTTATTTTTCATGTTTTTTCTTGTTTTTACTTCTATAGAGCTTCTCTCGAAATGAGCATCCAATTTAATTGCCTGGTTGAGTTTTTTTTTTTTTAGAAGAAATTATGTCTCAGATAAATGTTTCCAAAGTTTATGACCCAGAGTGTTTAAGGTCCTTCAAAACCTTTTTTTTTCTCTCTAGTTTTTAAGATTTCCATCAAATTATATTTTCTGTCAACATATGAGATTTTAACTGTTTGATAACCTCAGTTTACCTTACACTTAGTATTGTTCAGAATTATTCCTAACCCTGGCAAATTCAGGTTTTAGATCTAAAGACTTGGAATACATCACCAGAAGAAAAAATGATCAAAATATCACCTGAATCATGCAAAAAGCTGATCGGCAATTTTAAGGGTTTTAATGTTGTAATTCTAACAGGGATTATAGTGTCAATTGTTAAGAAGAATATAAATAAATGTAGACATGTTGATTTATTTTTTTGTTTTTTTACTTTTAAAATCCACGTGAAATGCTTCCCTCGACTTCATTCTGACCTTTACGAGTTTTTTTATTTTTTATTTTCGCTCAGGAATAACTTCCACAGCGTAGCAGAGCATCAGATCAGACTAACTAGTTGGTCAAGATGAAAATCAGACCAATTCTCTATCTGAGCATTCGGTGCATCCATAGTTTCTGCAATCATTCATTCATACATTCAGCAGATCTTAAAACACCGACACACTTTCTGCCTCAATGCGCTTTCCTGTAAAGGAAAACAAAACAAAAAAAAACATTAAATGTTCTGTTGCTTTTTCAGTTCACACAGATTTGATCCAGCTTCCTCGCCTCTAACGTCACAGTGTTGCTTCTTCTCTCTTGTCTGCTGTTTGCTGATTTCCAGCCGGCTACAACAACCTGGAGGTGGCCGAGTATCTGCTGGAGCACGGAGCCGACGTGAACGCTCAGGACAAAGGAGGGTTGATTCCTCTGCACAACGCGGCTTCGTACGGGGTGAGACTCAACGAGACGCTTCACGTAGCGTTTCTGTGAGATCAGGGATAAAAGTTATCGACACGTTCTCCCTGATCCTTCTACAAACTACGCTAATCAGCGCATCTGTTTGAGCTGCTCAAACCCGAAGGAGAAAATTAGCATCATGAACTTTGACCTGTGACTGAAGACTTGGTAACAAATTAGCTTTATCCGTTGTGAAAATTGCTTTGCTGCTGTAAACCTTAAGGGTAAATCAACTTTATTTTACTGGAGTCCTTGGAAAAGCAACAAAGTTTTTAATTGAAGTATGTTCATCGGGTTGAATCCATCCATCCATCCATCCATCC
>NW_015113140.1:0-57025 GCF_001443285.1 Poecilia latipinna | reverse complement strand
ATTTTTGCTTATAAATTTTTTATAAGCAAATATTTGGTGTGTAAGTTTTCCCCCTTGTCACAATTATTCACTACATTTTCTAGTCTTTAACATAAAATGGTGTAATGTGATAAATATAGTAACGCATTTGGTTATTTCTTCTTTAATTGTCCCCTGAATGAATCAGTGCTATTATGTGTAGATCCTCTAGAAAAGATGCGTGATTTAGTCTTTTTTTTCCCCCTTCATCTGGATTCCCACGAGGTTTCGGAGCGGAACAGTTCTCCTATTTAGTCAGCACGGCGCTACTAAAAAACTTATGAAGCACATGTTTGCATGAAAGCTTTATGAGCTCTGCGTAGTAGAACACAAACGTAAACCCACTAGGGCATCCCCCCCACTGTTCCTCACAAACACGTTACAGTGCGTTTGATGCAGAGGAAGGAAATCGAGGACAAACAACAGAGGGAAGCCACATAGTAAAACAAGAATCCTGACCATTTTTCCTTTTTGTTATTTTTTTTGTTCGGCATAACATCAGACGTCACAGTTACCAGACGACTCTGATCCTTTCTTTGTTTTCCATCCGTCTCGCTCCCCTCTCTCTTTTCGTCCCTCTTTCGGTTCTCCGTCCAGCACGTGGACATCGCCGCCCTGCTCATCAAGTACAACACGTGTGTGAACGCCACCGACAAGTGGGCTTTCACGCCCCTCCATGAAGCGGCGCAGAAAGGCCGCACCCAGCTCTGCGCCCTGCTGCTGGCCCACGGAGCCGACCCCACCATGAAGAACCAGGAGGGACAGACGCCGCTGGATCTCGCCACGGTAACGGCAGGCCGTCCAAACGTCTCCTGTGTGAAAATGTATCCGTCTCCAAGTGATTACAGCTCACTATTTTTACCAGCGGAGCACCAGGAGAAGAGCGCGTAAGAGTAAGGATTGTACTTTTTCCACTAATGAGGCTCCCTACCTTGACTCCATGTTTGATTTGAGGAGCTGCAGCTCGTCTCGGACAGAAAACTTTTGCTGCTGACATCCGTGGGTGTGAAGTGTTCCCTAATTACAGCACTTCGTAAAAAACATGCATAGCCCTTTAACTTTTTTTTTTTTTTTTTTGCATTTGTTTTCCACAAACAGCAATATGTTTTATTGGGATTTTACGAGTCAGCCCAGGAGCCGACAACCTGCGGCTCTGGAGCCACGTGTGGCTCTTTGGGCGCCTCCGCTGTGGCTCTTAAATCATCTTTAGGAGTTTTTCCGTAAATTCTTGTTCAACAACAGACTTTTAGAAGTAACTAGCTCCAAACTAAGCTACCTAGCTTTCTTTATTTTCCATATTTATAGAAAAATAGTTGTCATTCTGGTAATGGAGGATTGCATTTTGGTCTAAAATCTTAGCTTAATTTTTTTTCATAAAGCATTTTATGTAGTACATATTTAGAAAACTGATTTTTGGCACTCTAGTCGGGCTTTATTTTGTAGCAGCACCAGGGACAAAAGTGGCATTTGAAAGGAAAAAGTTGCTGACCTCTGAGCTAGATCTATAAAATGTAGATATGACGCAAAAGAAGGTCATTGATACAGGTTTGTTAACAGTTTTTTTTATTTAAAAGTCTGAAAGTGGTGGTTTAGATTTGTTTCTATCTGAATTAATCGGTCCTCTGTGATATCTTCAAAGCTTATTCACATTGTTTTATGATTTATCTCTGCTTTAAAGTTCTCGTTGTCCCTGACCTGCGTAATGGGGCCCAATGCAAATATCAGATTCCTCTTTGAATAATTTTCCTCCTGAGCTACTTTGGGTTAATCTGTTCCACGAAACACCAATAAAATACATAGAAACCTACAGTTTAAACATGAACTCAGGTTTTTTTAAACAACTGCATCTAGTTTATCTGACTTGCATAAAAGTCAAAGATGGAATCTGTGTCTTTATAAGTTTCCAAGTCCTCACACTTTTCCTTTCTTGCCGCTGCAGGCGGATGACATTAGAGCGCTGCTGATTGACGCCATGCCACCAGACGCCCTGCCGAGCTGTTTGAAACCGCAGGCCACTGTGGTGAGTTCCCATCAACGGTGTTTAAGCGAAGGTTTCTGAAAGCAGACGGTTAGATCTCAGCATGTGCAGAGAGGAGGCGAACTTTGAGCTAAAGCACAAAAAAAAAAAAGAAAAACGAAAAAGAAGAGTCAGCGCCAGCGTAATATCTGAAAGGATTTCAGACTTGAGCTTGAACTCTACAGACAGTTTAGTCGGGAGCAAAAGATGTAAACTAAAAACTAATCGGACGTGTGAAACGCGCAGAAGCGGGAGAGATGAAAGCAGCGGAGCCGTCAGTCAAACTGGCAGCTCGGCAGCAGGACATGAAAGCTGCACAAACTCCAGCCGGAGCGTCAAACTACTTGGTGCATGCGAAGTTTCTCTGTCAATTTCAACTTCCAGCTTCGGCGAAAACAACCGAATCTCCACTTTTCTCACGCAGGTGAGCGTGGGAGTGGTGAGTTCAGGCGCAGCCGGCGGCGTGGTCATCTCGCCGTCTCCGTCTCCGTCCTGCCTGTCGGCGGCCAGCAGCATCGACAACCTGACCGTGCCCCTCGGCGACATCGCCGCAGCCGGGGCGACGGGCGTCGCCGACGGAGCTTCGGGGTCCGACAGGAAGGAGGGCGAATGTACGCCAGCGGTTTCAGTTTCAAAAGTCTCAGTTGTGTTGATTTACTTGTTTGACCAACAGATGTTTATTTAAGAATTAAATGGACTAAATGTGAACACATGCGGCGTCCAAACCTTTTGCCAAAAGGCCAAAATCATCTTGATTCTGTTTAATATAAAAAAATATAAAAAATTATTAATTATGACTTTTTTTTCTATTTTAATCAACTCAGTAATAAACTAAACATGTAGTAAATCTGTAAATCAATGCAGATTGAAATCATGTAAATGGGTCAGGCTTATTTTTTGGGTCAAAATCCTGTAAAAGTTGCTGGAAAGGTCTTCTTCTCTTCTTCTCCCTTGTTGTGTGTAAGTGCTGTTTTCGGCTGTTTTCACATGAGTAGCAGCCTCTGGTGAACCTACTGACGTGTTTGTCTGTGCAGCTCTGCTCGACATGACCATCAACCAGTTCCTGAAGAGTCTGGGACTGGAACACCTCCGGGACATCTTCCAGAGAGAGCAGGTACCCTGGGAAACGTCCTCATCCAACTCATTCACTTCTCCAACTTCATTTGTTTTGCTTCCATTTTACATTGCTCATATTTGTTGTTAATTACAGGGACTGACTCTTTCCTCTGGGATTAAAAGGAAAAAAAAAAATCATTTTAAATCCCACAAACCTGAAGACAGTGGTTATCTTGTAACTTTTTATTCTGGGGCTATAAACATTTTAATGAGTCTTCTGCATTTATTATTTACTACGGTTTGTTTTTGTGGGCACGCAACTGCAAACCTCGTGGCATTCCCATCTGCCTCATCTGTAATTTGTTTTTAGTCCTAATTAGAAGATTCTAGATAGGAGAGACGGGAAGGAGACAGATGGAGAAAAACGAACAGGAGGAGAGGAAGACGACCGTTTTTCCACAGGAAGAAAAGACCGGGCCGAGCGCCAGAGTAGATTCCCCACGAACGTCGTTCAGGAAGAGCTGATTTACTCCCGTTATCAGCGAGGAGCCGTATCTCCCATCTGATCTCCGCGGACAAATTTGCGGAGCAGGAAGGAAAAAAAGTCCGCCGTAATTTATTTGCATACCAATTCTGTGCTTACCGCCAACCGTTCGGTGACCTTTTCATCCTCCCTCCTTCCCTTTTCATGAATATTTGTCAGCCCTATTTCCTCCGATATGTCACGGATCTCTCTGGCTGTCATTATTAATGAGTGCTGCTTTTTTACGATCGGTTTAAAATGACGCGCACGCATGCGTTTGTCAAACGTACAGCCACCGTGGGTGTGGCGGGTCCATCACAGTGTGTTATTTCCCACTTTGCGTTCTCTCGGTAGCATAAATCTGACGAGGCGTGTCGTTTGTCTCCGGGCAGATTTCGCTGGATGTTCTGGCAGACATGGGCCATGAGGAGCTGAAGGAGATCGGCATAAATGCTTACGGCCACAGACACAAACTCATTAAGGGCATCGAGCGGCTGCTGGGCGGCCAGCAGGGTCAGGAAAATACACCAACACACACACATTGCTTAATTACTGCTTATATAAGCTCATGTTCCTGGTAAATGTTGGAACAGTGACAGATTGCAGCATCATCTGAATCTTAAAGTGTCAGTTTATGTTTGATAAAGTTTTTTAGACACTTTTATGGTTTTCTGTGTTTGAAGCCTTAAAGGTCAAATTAATTTTTCAACAAATTTTATTCCCAGTGTGGGGAAAAAATGACAAAAAAAATAAAATTGGAGAAATCCACACAACTTTGCCCTCACTTTAGCTTTTTTTAGCTCTTAAGCTAAAAGATGAAGCATTTGAGTCTTAAGAGTGCAACAGAATCCTTTATGTAATCTCTAATTCTATGCTCAGATTTTTTTTTTCCATTTGCCCCATTTGAGTTCTAACTTGTGTTTTCTAAACGGTGCGTTCAGGTGGAAACCCGTACCTGACGTTCCACTGCTCCAGCCAGGGCACGGTGCTGATCGACCTGGCGCCGGACGACAAGGAGTTCCAATCTGTGGAAGAGGAAGTAAGCACGTCCTCACATTTCACTTCACCACCCGCCTGCCTGTTTCGATTTCAGGTATGAATTTGCGTTTGGCTTATACCTCGGAAAACACTCGAGCGAGTAGACGAGACGCATAAAAAACAAAACGGCGTCGCAGCCGATCAGAGTATCAGTGACTGAATTACTCCGGCAACGGAGAAGAAGTGATTGAAGGAGACAGCAGATGTCTGTGTAAACGGGCCTAAATTAATGAGAAGTGACAGATGTTAACTGGAATTTCACAGGTAATTTTCCACGTAAAATGACTCGACTCTAGTTTGTGATTCTCTCATTACGGCTCCGTTTCCATCCTCACTTTCCTTACTTTTGTAAGTCTGCGCAGCACAGTTCTCGCATTCCTGCTGAGGCTTCACCTCTGCAGCTGAAATTCCTCTTAATTTCCCTCGAGTCCCATCCAGGTATTTGGTTTAATGAGTTACTGCTCCACATCCGCAGTAAATATATGGATTCTGTAGCAGCTGAGATGGCAGATAAGCAGCACGTTTCCCGCGTGCTTTGTTCTTGGTTTTTAATGCGCCGCCGCTTGTTGATGTCGCCCTCAGCTGCAGAGCACCATCAGAGAGCACCGCGACGGAGGCAACGCAGGCGGAGTCTTCAGCCGGTACAACATCATTAAGGTGCAGACTAGAAAGCGCGCTCACACTCAGCCTGCACTCGCACATAAAGTGCCATTACTTTTTTTTAACCGGTTTACTGTTTAAAGCTTAAGATTTACTCAGATTTTTAAACTTCTGCACAAACTTTCTGCCAACTTTCCCCGCTGACTTTCTTCCTCTCTGCAGATTCAGAAGGTTGTGAACAAGAAGCTGCGTGAGAGATACGCACACCGACAGAAGGAAATCGCCGATGAGAATCACAACCACCACAATGAGCGAATGCTGTTTCATGGTAAAAAAAAAAAAAGAAAGAAAAAATGAGATGAAAATAATTATGTATTTAATTAAAAATCTATTTAAGTTATGTGGTAACATTTTGTATTAATAGAAAACATATTAATGCTTTATAAAAACAATTTAATTTAAATATTATCACATAGCATTTTATGGCTACATTTAAGTTTTCCAATAAAAAAAAAATCTAAATAAATTTAGGTGTATTTAGATCTTTGACATAAATGTCAATTGTTTGGTCAAAATTGACAGTTATGTGCAAATGTTTGGATTTCCTTGTGGCTCAATTATTTGTTTATATTTAAGTGAGGTAAATTTAACAATGCCAGATTTTGGCCAGTTTTTTTTTTTTTTTGTACGAGTGATTTTTACTCTACACTACAGTAAAGTGAAGGTAGGAAATGGTTACTATACACTTCAAGGTTCTAAAATATAATTAGTTTTTTCTGATTTGATCCACAACCGTAAAACAAGTTCAACCTCAAAATTTGTTGCAAGCTACAAACTTCTCACTATTTGAGGGGAAAAAGAAACAAAACGAGGCAGAATTTTCCCACCCATGCTGGAGATTCCCGGGAGTTTGTAGTGACGTTCTCCTGTTTGACAGATACAAAACGCAGCTTGGCCAAGGTTCAGCCATTCGTGCTCTGGAAGATTAACTTTGTACTCCGACGTTTTCTTTCTTCCAGCTTGACTGGAAGCTTGAGCGGATCTCGCTTATCACCCTTCCCCTTTCGACCACACGGCTTACTGGGGACGGCGCCCTCAGGACCGCGGCGCAGTGCAGTTCCTTTAAGGCGGCGCGCTGCGGAGCTAGAAATCCCAGGAAATAATCTGGCTTCTCTGATGCCTGAAATGGCCTGTCTGGCTCCAGTCATCTTAGATCCTTCTCAGATTGTATATTTCCCAGGAAAAACAGCCCCTGATGCGCCGCGTCTTTCATACTTCGTGAATCAGAGGGCGATCCTTCACGTCATTTACCGAGGCAGTCAGAGCAACTTGTGTTGAAGCTTCTGACTAAAGCAGAAAATGACATTTAAACAGATTTGCTGTGGAAAATAAAAAAAATAAATAAAAAAAATGTCCATGAGGAGATAAATCGAGAGGATGTACCGGTTCAACAATGAGTTTCTCACTTCCCCAGGTTCCCCCTTCATCAACGCGATCATCCACAAGGGTTTTGACGAGCGACACGCCTACATCGGCGGCATGTTCGGGGCGGGGATCTACTTTGCAGAGAACTCCTCTAAAAGCAACCAGTACGTCTACGGGATCGGTGGAGGGACGGGGTGTCCCACTCACAAAGACCGCTCCTGCTACGTGTGTCACAGGTCAGCCACTCCTCTGGACTTCAACTTTTAATTAGTGAGCTGAAGACTGAAGCACGCTGGGTGGGGAATTACATATATATATACGTTTTTTCCTTCTGCAGACAGATGCTGTTCTGCCGGGTGACTCTCGGCAAGTCGTTCCTCCAGTTCAGCGCCATGAAGATGGCGCACGCCCCCCCGGGTCACCACTCGGTCATAGGGCGACCCAGCGTCAACGGGCTGGCGTACGCAGAGTACGTCATCTACAGAGGGGAGCAGGTCAGTGCACAAACTGTCAGGTTTTTTAAAAAATTCAAAACTGAAAAGGGATTCAGATTAAATACTTTTTGTTGGACTTTCAGCTGTTATATTGTTTGTACTAGTAATGTAATTCACAATTATGTTAGTAATCAATTATTCCGTTTCGTTTAACCATTTAAGCTTTTCTACGTAGTATCAGTAATGCATTAAGAGACGTAAATGAACAAATACTTCATCTCCTTTTTTAACTATGAGCACAAACATTTTAGTGCTTAAAATGTTTTCATTAATTTTCACTTCTACATCTAGAACGGATTCGGTTTGTGCTGAAATAACGCAGCTAAGATCCACATTCATGTTTCTGTGTTCTTCAGGCTTACCCAGAGTACTTGATCACCTATCAGATTATGAAGCCAGAGACTCTGGCTGCGCCCGCTGCCACTGCTGAGCAGAAGTCCTAAAGGACCGTCACAGCTGGAACTGAAGATGACCAGAACAATTTCCTTAACGGACCGTAAGCGAAGGAGGGGGGGAAAAAAACAGTCCACACCTCTGACGTGAAGTCTCTGGAGCCGAGTCCGAGGGGGTTGATGTGAAATAATCCCTCGAAAGATGCTGAAATATGCTAAAAGAGCAGACTGAGTCGGGCTTAACCTGTAAGTTCAGTCCAAAGTCAGCAGACGGCAGAAATCCATTCTTATTTAGTGTGATGATATGGAGGAGACGCAGGTTGTTCAGCCGTTTAGAGGCTCAGTCACAAAAGCCACAGACTCTTTGCTGTTTTGGTACCTGTGTGCTGCTCGTCCGTTCTGTCCTCACATCTTAATGGTTTGTTTTGACAGCCGGTCCCTCTTTTGCTGCTTTGAATCATTCACAATGAGAAATTTAGCAGCGGTCACGCCGAGAGAAAAGAAATTCAGAGCGTTTAATCTAACATTTCCACCCTGTGGGGCTGAACAAGACAGAAGAAGACAGCGTGAAATGAGTCTAAACAGAAATAACAAGAGCACTGTAGACAAATTACACCCCGGAGGCGAAAAAACCAAAGGCTAATGGGACGCAGTCGGACCACAATCCAACGCTGCAGACGTTCCGCTGCACTCTGTTAAAGGGACCAGCTTCGCTTTGCAGCCAGTTTTGGGATAAATCAGCTCATTTACAGAGCAGCCGGAAAACATTGAACCCAAAAATATGGACGCTAATAACAAAAATAATAACAATACACACAGTACTTTTGCAAAAGTATCCAGAACCACTGAGCTTTTTTTGCAATTCCACATTATAACCACAACCCTCAATGTATTTAATTGGGATTTTATTTTATAGACCAACAGGAAGTAGTACGTTATTTTAAAGTGGAAGGGTACGTTACTCGGTCTGTCTGTTCTCTGATGTTCCCCAATAAACATTCAAGGCCTTCATGCACAGCTCTCTCCACATGAAGAGAGTTGCTTGCATTTGATTTTATTTTGAAGCATCAGGGTAAAGAGGGCTAAATGCAAATGAATGCCACACTTTTCAGATTTCTATTTGTGGAAAACCTTTAAAACTTAGAAGTTTTCGAGGACAGAAAATGTTGATTATTCTTCCGTCTGCCAAACTGTTATCCGCTATTACACAGTTGGAGTGTCACGGAAATCTCTTTTGAAATTCATTGGAATTTGTAGCTGTACGATTTGTGATGCAAGAAAATTCGACTGGTTTGAAGACTTTTGCTGCGTACTGTGTGTTCTTATTGTGTTACTGCTCAATTTCTGGTCTTAATTTGAGAGAACATGAGATTTTTGAGGTGTTTAGTAAATCTCTCCTCTCTGCTCTTAGAATCACCTAAAATAGTTCCAACTTTATCAATAAGAATGTTTAAAATCGTAAAAAAAAAATACACTTACTGCTGCCTTTCCAGACCATAACTAATATTTGCACACAAGCACCTACACAGTTTATTTGGCACAAATTAAAGACACTACTGTGAAGGATTGGTTAAAAAAAAACAAAAAAAAACTTCACTTTTTAAGCTTTCAGTGCAATCACTTTAACATTCGCAATTCATTTCAGTGTAAACCACTCCGACATCCTAAATCTGCATCTTCCACCAGTAAGTGTTTAAACTGCAGTAGCGGGTTAAACCAGCTCCAAGTTTAATCACTACAAATGCTCAAATTTGCTGTAAAATGCCAGAAACACCCAAAACCCAGAGGTGACATTTCAATTAAGTGTAATCCTTTCTTGAATGGATTTTAACTTTTTAAAAGAAAAAAGTTTAAGATCGAGATGAAGAAACTGAATGTACCGGATTTAAAGATGGAAGATAAAAGGTGCCTCTCCTCAGTTACTCATTTAAATTCACATGTAAAGCTAGTTTTTTATTATTATTATTATTATTATTATTATTATTATTATTATTATTATTATTATTATTCTGTATCACGTATTGTCTCCGAGATGTTTGAAAAGGTGTGTTTGTTTACATGAACCTGCTGCCTTCTCGTCCCTTTCCTCTCTGGCTGTTATCTGTTGCCGCCCCCCGGTGGCCGAACAGTGTAACTGCCCGCTTGTGCTAACGAGCGAAAGGGTACGCTTTTATTTTCAGTTGTACAATTCAGGAGGGCATTACTGTAAAGTTGTGGGGTGGTGGGTTAGTTGTAAATAGTGACGTTTTCTCGCTGTATTTCACTGAGCCATTCAGATCACAGACTGAACAGATTGCTGGTGTTTGTTTATGCCACAAGTTCTCAATAACGTGAAGCAGAGGCCGACGCAGAGAGAGTTTTCCAGCGTTTTTTACCAGGTGTAGACAATACATACTGCTTATTTTTATTTTCTGACCATATTCTCCTGTTGATCGTTGGCTGTTTTCTAATAATGACACTTTACATTAGATGGGACCACATTAAGGCAATTGTAAAGCTAAACCAGGCTCTGATTATTCCTGCCCAGTTTAGAAAGAAAAAAAAAACATAATTTGACTTCAGCATTTTCCAGCTGTGGAAAAAACACAGATTTTATTTTCTATACCATTGGCCCTCCCTTTCATCCTCCCTGTGTTATGTTCTTCCTTTATCTTTTTCCACTTTTTAATTTTCAAGGTTTCATATGAAGAGCCTGGCACAATTTTTTTTTTTTTTAATAAAAAAAAGTCTGGAATTCCAACATGATGCTGGTCCTGATTTGTGATTGCTGGTTTCACATATTTTTTTGTTAAAAAAAAATAACTGAAAAGTTTCTTTGCTCCAATAGGATTTCATTCATGTTTATACTATTTGTGTGTGTATGTTTTATTCTTTTATTTTATTTTATCTTTTATTTTATTTTTTTAGAAAGTAAAGTTCTCACTTCGTTATTTGCCATTCCAACTCTTTGGGAAAATCAGACGGTTTTCCTTTACGACATAAATCCAGTGAGCAGTGAGACGATGTGACAAAATAAAAATTCAGTTCATTACGGAAAATACCAGAACGTTAATCAACCTGTGGACAGAATAAATTACCGCAGGAGAAAATGGGGAAAAACTGATAAGCATGAAATTAGGTTGGCATGGAAATGTCCATCTGATGAACGCTGCTCACATTAAGAGAAGAAGAAGGCTGTGTAAACAAATCTTTTGTGTACCGCCATGATGTCGGTCTAAAATTTAATTAGTTTTTGGTTCATACAGAATTTTTAATGACATTATTAAGATGAGCATTGTTTCATTAAAAATTGCTAAAACTCCAGATGGGCCTTTTAATGGATGATTTGTCTGTTTTTATGCCTAATTCCTGTTCAGTTTAAATGGTCTGTCTCTTGCTGATTTTGTCTCTGTCAGCCATGTTTTTGTGTATATACTGGAGGGACTGTTTGTGTGTGTGTGTGTGTTTGTGAAATAAATCTGTGTTCACTTTCTGGCTGCCCAAAGCATCAGATGAAACGCATTTCCTTATCCGTTATGTCCGACCTGCTGTTGTACAAATGGTTGTACAGATCTAACGTGAAACACAAAAACTCCTGTACAGAAGAAAATCCTTAATAAAAAATAATTTTAACTTTATTTCACAGTGGAGGTTTCTCTCTTCTTTTTTTATTACCTTTTTTTTATACACAAAACAGTTGATAATTAAGGAAAAACATTTGTTGGAACTACAGCTGTACCTAATAAAGTGGCAGGTTAGAGTATATAATTAGATGAGTCAAGATTTTAGTCTTGAAAATAATCTTTAGGAAAATGTTTGCAATATAAATACGTTGAATTTAACATGATTTAAGCTGTGATCAAAACTTTTAGACAAGTTGCAACATTTAACCTAACAACATGAAAATCTTTTTGTTCCTTTGCCATCTTATAACAGGCTGAAGTTATTACAGTTACATGTTCTTGCCAGTGGGTGGCGCTGCTAACTAACAATTACTCCACAATCATTCAGGTCTCAAAAATAATGTCAAATATTACCAGTTTTTTAAAGGGAATCATTTTTCATGTTAAAATGTTTTCCTTTTAACATTTGCCGTTTTAATTTTATCGATAATCAATTTCAGACTTAAGACTTCTAATAGTTGTGGAAAGTGATATAAATCTGTACCTTATTGTCTCTGTTAAAATATCACAATTTTAATCCAAAATGAAATGACTGGAAGTTATGTAAGTAGCAAGAAAAATATGCATAAATAAATCAGCTGGTATAGTTATCGTTTGTTTGCCTGAATGCTTATATGACTGATGAACTATTTGCTGCATTTATATCACTTTTAAATGCCATCATTTAGTGATGCCAAAATAAAAAAAAATGGAATAAAACAAAACATTCACTTTCAAGTTATGTAAGAACATTATTTATTCAACAGTAGATCTCCAGTAATAAATAAATGCACAGGTCATTCATTCCACAATGAAACTGAGGGGAAACATGTTTCCATTTGAAGGGTCGATATTGCCATGGTGAACCGGAGAGAGATGCAGATGGGACTGAATACAGAGAGGCATATTAAGACGTACAGATACAAACTACACAGATCTGTATAAAGTATTGCATTTTTCATCCACTGGCCCCCTTTTTTTGTCCATCTCTCAGTACAAAGATCGACTCGGTCCGGAATCACCAACGATGTGCAAATCAACCAATAAAATTACAAATACAGTATTGCATCACTTCAAAGTGCTACACAGAGAGAAAGAGGTGCTGACGATCTTTAAAAAAAAAAAGTGTAGAAACCTTAAACGTGTGTGTGAGTCTGTATGGGCGTTCAGCTTTGAGTCTAGTATAAAAATGAACTTTTTTGCCTTTATTGGTCTAACACAGTGTTCATCTTAGCCTGAAACTTTAGTAATGCAGGAGTGCCCACGAATTGTGATGTAATAATGTATATATTTTTTGTGCTTGACTGGTTTTGAAGTACAACAGTCAATTCCTGATTGTGTTTTTCTATGTATATAAAAGTGCTCGTTTGGGTGATTTAATACCATTAATAACCAATAATTACTAATTTACTATGTTGATGAGAAATAGGCATGGATACCAATTTTAAAGGATGACAAAGATACAATTTAAAAACTTGTAAAATAGTTTCCATATAATTCCTAGGGGTTAAAGTATTTATTGAGAGATGCCAATAAAAAAGGGAAAGAGTAGTGACGCACCAGTGTCCATCCCCAACCTGTTTCTGTTCACTTCCTGTGAAGATTTGCAAGAAAGCTAAACTCCTCTGTTTTGAAGGAACACCACCCATAATTTATTAAGAATCAAAAGCTTATATTTTATAAAGATAAATTGTCTTATGGTCTCTTTCTGTGCTTTGTGCCATTAAACTTGTGTAAGAATTGTACCACTTGTTTAGCGAAGATGAATTGAAATTTAAAGCAACATGCTAGCTGGGCCTATTTGGGAGCAGGCTAGCACGCTTTTAGTAGGCTAGCTGTTATTTTGCTGTTGAAATTAGACTTTAAAACTAAACTAAGCATTTTTACAAACATCAAAAGTTTAAATCCTGAAGTTTACTCCAACTTTATCTTTAAAACAACATTTAGTAAATCCACACAAATTAGCTTGTTGACTCTAGCTCTGGTTCTTGGTTAGCTAGTTTGCAAGTGAATTAATTTGTTTAATCATCTATGAGGTCTAATAAAAGTAGTACGAAAAACAAGAAAATTGTGCAGGTGTTTATTCTGGATATTTACTTGCACTTTAACACTATTTTAATTTTTTTTATTTTTTTTGGGATAGTCTACCACAAAACCTTGACTGTGAGAATTTCCTACCGGCCCATGCCTATTGAGGATTCTCAGGGGTCTGCCAAACATCCATCAGTCTACTATCTTGCAGTTACAAAACAAAATAAATGCCAAAAAGAGAACTTACTGGGGGATACCTTAATGAACAAGGCACAAACATCTTAATGGACCATCCACTGACACCGATGCTTATTTTTGCTTTTTATCTGAAAAAATTTTCAAGGCACCAAGCAGGAGCCACTTTGTTCTTCATGTCAAATCACTGTAAAGAGATAAAACATCGCTGAGAAGAAGTGAAACCCAGTTTGTTTTAACTAAAAAAAAAAAAATGAATAGTTTACCACACACGTTTAAAAGGAATGGTACTTAAACAGACTGTCTTCCAGGGAGTTTAATCTAAAAAGAGAAACCCAACTTTTCTGCAAAATATCCCCAAAATCTTTTCACTCTTCCCATCAGAAAACACCTCCTATTTCCAGAAGTTTCGGCCCTTTTTGCCTAAAAATATTTATATACGATGCAGAAGGGCTTTTCTGTGGTGTCAGGGGTTTCCCAGTCCATTTACAAGGGGCCCCAGTCTTTTTATTTGGCATCTAGTTCTATTTATTTTTAACATCCTCAGTGAGAAGACGAAGAGCAGAGAAGAAAAAAAAAAAAGAGGGAGGGGGACAAGTCTGACATGAGAGGCAGAGATGAGAGGATGAGGAGGAGGGAGGAAGCATAAAGGGATGAAAAGGGAGATGAGAGGAGAGGAAGAGGACGTGTGAAGGGCAGGAAGCTCCGGTCGGATCCCCGGCAGAACACCTGTCACTGAAGAGGCTCCTGCTTTCTGTCACCCTCGCTTTTTTCCCCTCCCTCTTTCCTTCTCCATCCATCTCCTTTGTCCGGCGACAGGAGGGACACCCGAGGAGGAAAGAGGGAGTGCTTAAAATTCCCCCCTTCCTTCCTGTGTCCATCTCCTCTCCTAAAGACCTCGTCTCCATAGAAACAAGCTATCTTCATACTGAGCTTATTCAGTCGGCAGGCATGAACGTGTGCGTGGGAGAGAGGGGAAGATAGGTTCGCTGCTGCTCAGGCCTCACCGTGTTAGGTTTCTGTGTGTGTGTGTCAGTGTGTCTCTGTGCATGTTGGAAGAAAAGTGTGTCCGCGTTAATGTCAGTCCAACACTCCGTGTGAATGACGAACAAGTCCAGAAAAGACATTTCGTTTTTGGTCAACTGGAATAAATCTCTCGTGAAAACTGACTGAGTGTTGGCTGGTTTGTGAAATTAAAAAAGACGAAGAAGAAGAAAAAAAAAAAAAAAGGTCCTTTTCAGGCACCGTGACGCTTCTCGCCTCCGTGTCGTGGAAGTACGGACACACTGCAGAGGTCAGTGACACCGAGAGCTCCTCCAGCCCAGTCCGCTCTCGCTTTGAGTCAGGATATGGGGGTAACGCTGTCCATTAGCAGCCAGGTGAGGTCGTGATGGGGCTGTGGTGCAGGTAGGCCGGGTTCACCACCGACACCGGGAAGTTGAAGATGAACGGAGACGTGGGCGTGACGGCCGTCGAGCTGTTGGCCACCGTGGACTTGGGTCCGAGCAACGGGCTCGCCGTGGCCGCGGCTTCGGCGGCGCAGGATGTGGCGAGGACCTGGGACTCGAACTGCAGCAGCTGGCCCATGAAGCTGAAGTTGGGTGAGATGATGCTGCGGCGGCGGCGCACGAACTCGAAGGCTTCGTCCAGACGTACCCGCTTCCTCTTCATCAGGTACGCCAGGCAGATGGTGGCNTGTATTTAGATCTTTGACATAAATGTCAATTGTTTGGTCAAAATTGACAGTTATGTGCAAATGTTTGGATTTCCTTGTGGCTCAATTATTTGTTTATATTTAAGTGAGGTAAATTTAACAATGCCAGATTTTGGCCAGTTTTTTTTTTTTTTTTTTTGTACGAGTGATTTTTACTCTACACTACAGTAAAGTGAAGGTAGGAAATGGTTACTATACACTTCAAGGTTCTAAAATATAATTAGTTTTTTCTGATTTGATCCACAACCGTAAAACAAGTTCAACCTCAAAATTTGTTGCAAGCTACAAACTTCTCACTATTTGAGGGGAAAAAGAAACAAAACGAGGCAGAATTTTCCCACCCATGCTGGAGATTCCCGGGAGTTTGTAGTGACGTTCTCCTGTTTGACAGATACAAAACGCAGCTTGGCCAAGGTTCAGCCATTCGTGCTCTGGAAGATTAACTTTGTACTCCGACGTTTTCTTTCTTCCAGCTTGACTGGAAGCTTGAGCGGATCTCGCTTATCACCCTTCCCCTTTCGACCACACGGCTTACTGGGGACGGCGCCCTCAGGACCGCGGCGCAGTGCAGTTCCTTTAAGGCGGCGCGCTGCGGAGCTAGAAATCCCAGGAAATAATCTGGCTTCTCTGATGCCTGAAATGGCCTGTCTGGCTCCAGTCATCTTAGATCCTTCTCAGATTGTATATTTCCCAGGAAAAACAGCCCCTGATGCGCCGCGTCTTTCATACTTCGTGAATCAGAGGGCGATCCTTCACGTCATTTACCGAGGCAGTCAGAGCAACTTGTGTTGAAGCTTCTGACTAAAGCAGAAAATGACATTTAAACAGATTTGCTGTGGAAAATAAAAAAAATAAATAAAAAAAATGTCCATGAGGAGATAAATCGAGAGGATGTACCGGTTCAACAATGAGTTTCTCACTTCCCCAGGTTCCCCCTTCATCAACGCGATCATCCACAAGGGTTTTGACGAGCGACACGCCTACATCGGCGGCATGTTCGGGGCGGGGATCTACTTTGCAGAGAACTCCTCTAAAAGCAACCAGTACGTCTACGGGATCGGTGGAGGGACGGGGTGTCCCACTCACAAAGACCGCTCCTGCTACGTGTGTCACAGGTCAGCCACTCCTCTGGACTTCAACTTTTAATTAGTGAGCTGAAGACTGAAGCACGCTGGGTGGGGAATTACATATATATATACGTTTTTTCCTTCTGCAGACAGATGCTGTTCTGCCGGGTGACTCTCGGCAAGTCGTTCCTCCAGTTCAGCGCCATGAAGATGGCGCACGCCCCCCCGGGTCACCACTCGGTCATAGGGCGACCCAGCGTCAACGGGCTGGCGTACGCAGAGTACGTCATCTACAGAGGGGAGCAGGTCAGTGCACAAACTGTCAGGTTTTTTAAAAAATTCAAAACTGAAAAGGGATTCAGATTAAATACTTTTTGTTGGACTTTCAGCTGTTATATTGTTTGTACTAGTAATGTAATTCACAATTATGTTAGTAATCAATTATTCCGTTTCGTTTAACCATTTAAGCTTTTCTACGTAGTATCAGTAATGCATTAAGAGACGTAAATGAACAAATACTTCATCTCCTTTTTTAACTATGAGCACAAACATTTTAGTGCTTAAAATGTTTTCATTAATTTTCACTTCTACATCTAGAACGGATTCGGTTTGTGCTGAAATAACGCAGCTAAGATCCACATTCATGTTTCTGTGTTCTTCAGGCTTACCCAGAGTACTTGATCACCTATCAGATTATGAAGCCAGAGACTCTGGCTGCGCCCGCTGCCACTGCTGAGCAGAAGTCCTAAAGGACCGTCACAGCTGGAACTGAAGATGACCAGAACAATTTCCTTAACGGACCGTAAGCGAAGGAGGGGGGGAAAAAAACAGTCCACACCTCTGACGTGAAGTCTCTGGAGCCGAGTCCGAGGGGGTTGATGTGAAATAATCCCTCGAAAGATGCTGAAATATGCTAAAAGAGCAGACTGAGTCGGGCTTAACCTGTAAGTTCAGTCCAAAGTCAGCAGACGGCAGAAATCCATTCTTATTTAGTGTGATGATATGGAGGAGACGCAGGTTGTTCAGCCGTTTAGAGGCTCAGTCACAAAAGCCACAGACTCTTTGCTGTTTTGGTACCTGTGTGCTGCTCGTCCGTTCTGTCCTCACATCTTAATGGTTTGTTTTGACAGCCGGTCCCTCTTTTGCTGCTTTGAATCATTCACAATGAGAAATTTAGCAGCGGTCACGCCGAGAGAAAAGAAATTCAGAGCGTTTAATCTAACATTTCCACCCTGTGGGGCTGAACAAGACAGAAGAAGACAGCGTGAAATGAGTCTAAACAGAAATAACAAGAGCACTGTAGACAAATTACACCCCGGAGGCGAAAAAACCAAAGGCTAATGGGACGCAGTCGGACCACAATCCAACGCTGCAGACGTTCCGCTGCACTCTGTTAAAGGGACCAGCTTCGCTTTGCAGCCAGTTTTGGGATAAATCAGCTCATTTACAGAGCAGCCGGAAAACATTGAACCCAAAAATATGGACGCTAATAACAAAAATAATAACAATACACACAGTACTTTTGCAAAAGTATCCAGAACCACTGAGCTTTTTTTGCAATTCCACATTATAACCACAACCCTCAATGTATTTAATTGGGATTTTATTTTATAGACCAACAGGAAGTAGTACGTTATTTTAAAGTGGAAGGGTACGTTACTCGGTCTGTCTGTTCTCTGATGTTCCCCAATAAACATTCAAGGCCTTCATGCACAGCTCTCTCCACATGAAGAGAGTTGCTTGCATTTGATTTTATTTTGAAGCATCAGGGTAAAGAGGGCTAAATGCAAATGAATGCCACACTTTTCAGATTTCTATTTGTGGAAAACCTTTAAAACTTAGAAGTTTTCGAGGACAGAAAATGTTGATTATTCTTCCGTCTGCCAAACTGTTATCCGCTATTACACAGTTGGAGTGTCACGGAAATCTCTTTTGAAATTCATTGGAATTTGTAGCTGTACGATTTGTGATGCAAGAAAATTCGACTGGTTTGAAGACTTTTGCTGCGTACTGTGTGTTCTTATTGTGTTACTGCTCAATTTCTGGTCTTAATTTGAGAGAACATGAGATTTTTGAGGTGTTTAGTAAATCTCTCCTCTCTGCTCTTAGAATCACCTAAAATAGTTCCAACTTTATCAATAAGAATGTTTAAAATCGTAAAAAAAAAATACACTTACTGCTGCCTTTCCAGACCATAACTAATATTTGCACACAAGCACCTACACAGTTTATTTGGCACAAATTAAAGACACTACTGTGAAGGATTGGTTAAAAAAAAACAAAAAAAAACTTCACTTTTTAAGCTTTCAGTGCAATCACTTTAACATTCGCAATTCATTTCAGTGTAAACCACTCCGACATCCTAAATCTGCATCTTCCACCAGTAAGTGTTTAAACTGCAGTAGCGGGTTAAACCAGCTCCAAGTTTAATCACTACAAATGCTCAAATTTGCTGTAAAATGCCAGAAACACCCAAAACCCAGAGGTGACATTTCAATTAAGTGTAATCCTTTCTTGAATGGATTTTAACTTTTTAAAAGAAAAAAGTTTAAGATCGAGATGAAGAAACTGAATGTACCGGATTTAAAGATGGAAGATAAAAGGTGCCTCTCCTCAGTTACTCATTTAAATTCACATGTAAAGCTAGTTTTTTATTATTATTATTATTATTATTATTATTATTATTATTATTCTGTATCACGTATTGTCTCCGAGATGTTTGAAAAGGTGTGTTTGTTTACATGAACCTGCTGCCTTCTCGTCCCTTTCCTCTCTGGCTGTTATCTGTTGCCGCCCCCCGGTGGCCGAACAGTGTAACTGCCCGCTTGTGCTAACGAGCGAAAGGGTACGCTTTTATTTTCAGTTGTACAATTCAGGAGGGCATTACTGTAAAGTTGTGGGGTGGTGGGTTAGTTGTAAATAGTGACGTTTTCTCGCTGTATTTCACTGAGCCATTCAGATCACAGACTGAACAGATTGCTGGTGTTTGTTTATGCCACAAGTTCTCAATAACGTGAAGCAGAGGCCGACGCAGAGAGAGTTTTCCAGCGTTTTTTACCAGGTGTAGACAATACATACTGCTTATTTTTATTTTCTGACCATATTCTCCTGTTGATCGTTGGCTGTTTTCTAATAATGACACTTTACATTAGATGGGACCACATTAAGGCAATTGTAAAGCTAAACCAGACTCTGATTATTCCTGCACAGTTTAGAAAGAAAAAAAAAACATAATTTGACTTCAGCATTTTCCAGCTGTGGAAAAAACACAGATTTTATTTTCTATACCATTGGCCCTCCCTTTCATCCTCCCTGTGTTATGTTCTTCCTTTATCTTTTTCCACTTTTTAATTTTCAAGGTTTCATATGAAGAGCCTGGCACAATTTTTTTTTTAATAAAAAAAAGTCTGGAATTCCAACATGATGCTGGTCCTGATTTGTGATTGCTGGTTTCACATATTTTTTTGTTAAAAAAAAATAACTGAAAAGTTTCTTTGCTCCAATAGGATTTCATTCATGTTTATACTATTTGTGTGTGTATGTTTTATTCTTTTATTTTATTTTATCTTTTATTTTATTTTTTTAGAAAGTAAAGTTCTCACTTCGTTATTTGCCATTCCAACTCTTTGGGAAAATCAGACGGTTTTCCTTTACGACATAAATCCAGTGAGCAGTGAGACGATGTGACAAAATAAAAATTCAGTTCATTACGGAAAATACCAGAACGTTAATCAACCTGTGGACAGAATAAATTACCGCAGGAGAAAATGGGGAAAAACTGATAAGCATGAAATTAGGTTGGCATGGAAATGTCCATCTGATGAACGCTGCTCACATTAAGAGAAGAAGAAGGCTGTGTAAACAAATCTTTTGTGTACCGCCATGATGTCGGTCTAAAATTTAATTAGTTTTTGGTTCATACAGAATTTTTAATGACATTATTAAGATGAGCATTGTTTCATTAAAAATTGCTAAAACTCCAGATGGGCCTTTTAATGGATGATTTGTCTGTTTTTATGCCTAATTCCTGTTCAGTTTAAATGGTCTGTCTCTTGCTGATTTTGTCTCTGTCAGCCATGTTTTTGTGTATATACTGGAGGGACTGTTTGTGTGTGTGTGTGTGTTTGTGAAATAAATCTGTGTTCACTTTCTGGCTGCCCAAAGCATCAGATGAAACGCATTTCCTTATCCGTTATGTCCGACCTGCTGTTGTACAAATGGTTGTACAGATCTAACGTGAAACACAAAAACTCCTGTACAGAAGAAAATCCTTAATAAAAAATAATTTTAACTTTATTTCACAGTGGAGGTTTCTCTCTTCTTTTTTTATTACCTTTTTTTTATACACAAAACAGTTGATAATTAAGGAAAAACATTTGTTGGAACTACAGCTGTACCTAATAAAGTGGCAGGTTAGAGTATATAATTAGATGAGTCAAGATTTTAGTCTTGAAAATAATCTTTAGGAAAATGTTTGCAATATAAATACGTTGAATTTAACATGATTTAAGCTGTGATCAAAACTTTTAGACAAGTTGCAACATTTAACCTAACAACATGAAAATCTTTTTGTTCCTTTGCCATCTTATAACAGGCTGAAGTTATTACAGTTACATGTTCTTGCCAGTGGGTGGCGCTGCTAACTAACAATTACTCCACAATCATTCAGGTCTCAAAAATAATGTCAAATATTACCAGTTTTTCAAAGGGAATCATTTTTCATGTTAAAATGTTTTCCTTTTAACATTTGCCGTTTTAATTTTATCGATAATCAATTTCAGACTTAAGACTTCTAATAGTTGTGGAAAGTGATATAAATCTGTACCTTATTGTCTCTGTTAAAATATCACAATTTTAATCCAAAATGAAATGACTGGAAGTTATGTAAGTAGCAAGAAAAATATGCATAAATAAATCAGCTGGTATAGTTATCGTTTGTTTGCCTGAATGCTTATATGACTGATGAACTATTTGCTGCATTTATATCACTTTTAAATGCCATCATTTAGTGATGCCAAAATAAAAAAAAATGGAATAAAACAAAACATTCACTTTCAAGTTATGTAAGAACATTATTTATTCAACAGTAGATCTCCAGTAATAAATAAATGCACAGGTCATTCATTCCACAATGAAACTGAGGGGAAACATGTTTCCATTTGAAGGGTCGATATTGCCATGGTGAACCGGAGAGAGATGCAGATGGGACTGAATACAGAGAGGCATATTAAGACGTACAGATACAAACTACACAGATCTGTATAAAGTATTGCATTTTTCATCCACTGGCCCCCTTTTTTTGTCCATCTCTCAGTACAAAGATCGACTCGGTCCGGAATCACCAACGATGTGCAAATCAACCAATAAAATTACAAATACAGTATTGCATCACTTCAAAGTGCTACACAGAGAGAAAGAGGTGCTGACGATCTTTAAAAAAAAAAAGTGTAGAAACCTTAAACGTGTGTGTGAGTCTGTATGGGCGTTCAGCTTTGAGTCTAGTATAAAAATGAACTTTTTTGCCTTTATTGGTCTAACACAGTGTTCATCTTAGCCTGAAACTTTAGTAATGCAGGAGTGCCCACGAATTGTGATGTAATAATGTATATATTTTTTGTGCTTGACTGGTTTTGAAGTACAACAGTCAATTCCTGATTGTGTTTTTCTATGTATATAAAAGTGCTCGTTTGGGTGATTTAATACCATTAATAACCAATAATTACTAATTTACTATGTTGATGAGAAATAGGCATGGATACCAATTTTAAAGGATGACAAAGATACAATTTAAAAACTTGTAAAATAGTTTCCATATAATTCCTAGGGGTTAAAGTATTTATTGAGAGATGCCAATAAAAAAGGGAAAGAGTAGTGACGCACCAGTGTCCATCCCCAACCTGTTTCTGTTCACTTCCTGTGAAGATTTGCAAGAAAGCTAAACTCCTCTGTTTTGAAGGAACACCACCCATAATTTATTAAGAATCAAAAGCTTATATTTTATAAAGATAAATTGTCTTATGGTCTCTTTCTGTGCTTTGTGCCATTAAACTTGTGTAAGAATTGTACCACTTGTTTAGCGAAGATGAATTGAAATTTAAAGCAACATGCTAGCTGGGCCTATTTGGGAGCAGGCTAGCACGCTTTTAGTAGGCTAGCTGTTATTTTGCTGTTGAAATTAGACTTTAAAACTAAACTAAGCATTTTTACAAACATCAAAAGTTTAAATCCTGAAGTTTACTCCAACTTTATCTTTAAAACAACATTTAGTAAATCCACACAAATTAGCTTGTTGACTCTAGCTCTGGTTCTTGGTTAGCTAGTTTGCAAGTGAATTAATTTGTTTAATCATCTATGAGGTCTAATAAAAGTAGTACGAAAAACAAGAAAATTGTGCAGGTGTTTATTCTGGATATTTACTTGCACTTTAACACTATTTTAATTTTTTTTATTTTTTTTGGGATAGTCTACCACAAAACCTTGACTGTGAGAATTTCCTACCGGCCCATGCCTATTGAGGATTCTCAGGGGTCTGCCAAACATCCATCAGTCTACTATCTTGCAGTTACAAAACAAAATAAATGCCAAAAAGAGAACTTACTGGGGGATACCTTAATGAACAAGGCACAAACATCTTAATGGACCATCCACTGACACCGATGCTTATTTTTGCTTTTTATCTGAAAAAATTTTCAAGGCACCAAGCAGGAGCCACTTTGTTCTTCATGTCAAATCACTGTAAAGAGATAAAACATCGCTGAGAAGAAGTGAAACCCAGTTTGTTTTAACTAAAAAAAAAAAAATGAATAGTTTACCACACACGTTTAAAAGGAATGGTACTTAAACAGACTGTCTTCCAGGGAGTTTAATCTAAAAAGAGAAACCCAACTTTTCTGCAAAATATCCCCAAAATCTTTTCACTCTTCCCATCAGAAAACACCTCCTATTTCCAGAAGTTTCGGCCCTTTTTGCCTAAAAATATTTATATACGATGCAGAAGGGCTTTTCTGTGGTGTCAGGGGTTTCCCAGTCCATTTACAAGGGGCCCCAGTCTTTTTATTTGGCATCTAGTTCTATTTATTTTTAACATCCTCAGTGAGAAGACGAAGAGCAGAGAAGAAAAAAAAAAAGAGGGAGGGGGACAAGTCTGACATGAGAGGCAGAGATGAGAGGATGAGGAGGAGGGAGGAAGCATAAAGGGATGAAAAGGGAGATGAGAGGAGAGGAAGAGGACGTGTGAAGGGCAGGAAGCTCCGGTCGGATCCCCGGCAGAACACCTGTCACTGAAGAGGCTCCTGCTTTCTGTCACCCTCGCTTTTTCCCCTCCCTCTTTCCTTCTCCATCCATCTCCTTTGTCCGGCGACAGGAGGGACACCCGAGGAGGAAAGAGGGAGTGCTTAAAATTCCCCCCTTCCTTCCTGTGTCCATCTCCTCTCCTAAAGACCTCGTCTCCATAGAAACAAGCTATCTTCATACTGAGCTTATTCAGTCGGCAGGCATGAACGTGTGCGTGGGAGAGAGGGGAAGATAGGTTCGCTGCTGCTCAGGCCTCACCGTGTTAGGTTTCTGTGTGTGTGTGTCAGTGTGTCTCTGTGCATGTTGGAAGAAAAGTGTGTCCGCGTTAATGTCAGTCCAACACTCCGTGTGAATGACGAACAAGTCCAGAAAAGACATTTCGTTTTTGGTCAACTGGAATAAATCTCTCGTGAAAACTGACTGAGTGTTGGCTGGTTTGTGAAATTAAAAAAGACGAAGAAGAAGAAAAAAAAAAAAAAAGGTCCTTTTCAGGCACCGTGACGCTTCTCGCCTCCGTGTCGTGGAAGTACGGACACACTGCAGAGGTCAGTGACACCGAGAGCTCCTCCAGCCCAGTCCGCTCTCGCTTTGAGTCAGGATATGGGGGTAACGCTGTCCATTAGCAGCCAGGTGAGGTCGTGATGGGGCTGTGGTGCAGGTAGGCCGGGTTCACCACCGACACCGGGAAGTTGAAGATGAACGGAGACGTGGGCGTGACGGCCGTCGAGCTGTTGGCCACCGTGGACTTGGGTCCGAGCAACGGGCTCGCCGTGGCCGCGGCTTCGGCGGCGCAGGATGTGGCGAGGACCTGGGACTCGAACTGCAGCAGCTGGCCCATGAAGCTGAAGTTGGGCGAGATGATGCTGCGGCGGCGGCGCACGAACTCGAAGGCTTCGTCCAGACGTACCCGCTTCCTCTTCATCAGGTACGCCAGGCAGATGGTGGCGGAGCGGGAGATGCCCGCTTGACAATGGACCAGCACTCGTCCGCTTGAGTCTCGTACTGAATCTGGGGAAAGAGATGGATCACAGTTCAGAGACGACTGCTGACAATAAAAGCAATCAAATCTCCAACCAAAATGCTTGTTGACAGAAGGCCCAGGTTTCTTTCCTGTTTTGAAATACAGTTCTTTGGAAAAGTACAGATCTTATCTTGGGAAGGGTGGGCGATATGGATTTAAAGGTTTATCACGATATTTTGTGATACTATTGTGATAACGATAAAAGTGACAATAATAACTATTTATTATGTATTTTTAGGTAACTACTATGACTGGGTGTCACAGCAATTATACAAACACAAATAATGCTCTTGAAAATCAGTCCAGTTGGCAATGCACTTCTTTAGGATACAAATCACATTAATAAGTATAATTTATATCACTAAACTACATACTGTAACTGTATTTTCAAATTTATAAGGATTTATTGATGTTTTCTTTGAACAAATGGTAAAACGGTCAATCCTAACAACAAGTATAGTTTTGAGGGGATTTTAAACACAAATTTATCACACTCGAATTTATCACGATAACGATAAATCAAAATTCTTACCACTATATGAAATTTATCACGGTAAACAATATAAGTATTGCCCACTCTTACTTCTTTGTTTTGAGTTTTTCCTCATGCTTAATTAGTTGTTTAACAACATCGAACTGATTTTAATATCAGAAGGATAACGAAGTTGAAAATTATTTTTGTTTAGTTTTTAAGGGAAAAAGATTTCCAACTCAACCCTAGTGTTATTATAACTGGCTCCTTTAATTATCTAATGTCTCTTCTTTTTCAATGCATTTTTCCACTGAATAAATCTCTTAGTAAATGTTTATTGTGTATTAAAATAAGTCATACTTTAAAACCTCTAGCCCTTTCCTCACCCTTATGCGCATTATTTTTGCACCCAGCAAGTAGCTTCTATCACACCAGATGCACAGTGACGCCTCGCCTAAAAACCGCTTTCGTTTTTCTCTCCTACGCACTTTTGTGCCTCTCTGCGCTCTCAAACCGATAACTAACCTCAAAGTGAGAACGCTGCAAATCACATTTACAGTAACTGACACACACAAGTGCAAAATTTGAATCATTCTCTTCTTCACACTTCCTCCTCTGGCCTATTTATGGCTCCGTCTCAGAGTGCACACACGCTCTAACTTTCTCATGAAAAAAAAAAACAACAACAACCTGATTTAGGTAATGGTTTGATTACAGCATTTACAAGAACTAGATTTTTCAGCTTGTGTGGCTGAATGCACCAAGTCTGAACCTTAAAGTGTGAGGGTGGGTTTTATTTTTGCAGTACTGCTAAAGAATTTTCTCCATTTTTTTACAGACAAATTAGACGAGAGGTATACAGTCACTGAAATTCACTAATCTTTAATAGTTTTCCCTTTTACAGAGATACTCTCATACAAACAGATTGAAAGCTAACCCCAGCATCGCGTTTGCTCACTCGGTAACACCGGATGAGTCAGACTCTAGTCCCACAGCAGCTAACTATGACGCATACCAGCAACCTTCACCTGCACACACACGCATAGACATCAGAGCCCATGCTAACACTAACTTGTACTGCACAGCACCAATATGCAAAATAAAATCGCACTTGAATACATAATGCACTCAAAAACAACAACAAAAATGAGCTACAAGCGCGGCAAAAACAACATTTTACCAAGTGTGTTCGTTCTAGTTTGCGGTGCAGATATTTTTTTGTGCACCTGAAAAAAATAAGTTATCATCAGGAAGGTGTAGGATGTTGTTTTAATTCAACAATTCCTCAGCATTGATGGAAATTGCTATTCTCATCACGCCGTGCGGAATCCACACAGCACAAAGCAAAACATAAACACTGCAGCCCGTCACATTTTGCGAGCACACTCCCGTCAGACACTGACCTATGAACTCGATGGCCTCCAGGAACCAGCAGCTGATGTCTTCTTTGTGGTTGTCCTCCACCGGGATGCACTTGTACTGGTAAGTGCCCTCGAAGTGGTTGGGACAGTCGGCCGACACGTTCAGCAGGGCGGAGATTCCGACGCTGTCCAGGACCTCCTTCTTGGAGGCGTGAAGGGCGCTGCCAAGGTAGAGGAAGGGCAGGATCTCGACGGGGCCACCCTGGTGAGACACCAACAGGAGGAAGATCTTCACTAGCCGTCCCTGAATTAGTAATAAATGGCTCATGTCGGACAGAACGGAGCACAGAGGCCCGGTGGCTTGACTGCAGCTTCATAATGTCTAAATCGCATTAACAAAGCTTCTTATTAGATAGAAATGGGTTTATTATTTGTGTGAGAAACACAGTCGAACTGTTTGGGTTGTATATTTATGGGTCACGTCGATCCCCTGACGAAGCCACATAATTCAGCTGAAATACCGGCGTGTTTTTCATGTGGTTTCACAGCACTTTGCTGCTCTGAGCAGACCGTGTTTGCAGCTGCTCCTCTGTAAGCAAAAGCATCTCAGTGCCCAGGCAAGGAGCTGGCATACATATTATGACTAATCATGAAACTTCCTTGAGAATGGAAAAAAAAAAATCAACAGCAACATAAAGGTTGTTTTGTTTTTGACTTGTTTGAAAAATATGACTTGTTGATCAGACATTAAATGTGATGTTGGCTAATATCTATATGAAAACTTCTATCCCCCCCGTTTACCGGACCTGAGAGGTCGACGGGTCAGCAGCCGTCCCTTATTGACAAAAAGCTCTGTCTGTTTATGTCACTGCCGCTGACGAATTCGGTCCCGACACAGAGTCAGGAAATGATCAATATGGCTAAGAGATGCCGAGCAGGGAGGGGCAGAGTGGGCTGCATCGCTCTCGGCCAGTCACTCCATCATACTTGCCACAGGAAGTTGCATCCTTCTCTTAAACTAATAAAAAAAAATGCACCTGACAGGACAATGAAGCGATTTTCTTGGAGAAACACAGACATGCAAACAGAAGCTGGGTTGTCTAAGTCTCTTGGCCTCGTGAATTCCAGGGGAATTAAGCCCAAAGCACATGTGACTCCGAGAGTTGCGTAAAAACCGCAGGCTCAAACAAACAGATCACTGTCCGACGAAAAATCAAGGCCAGTTAGGTCACAGGAAGTTGTCGAGAGCTGAATCGATGCCGAACTTTCAGCCCACTCCATTAGGGGAACTTATTTTAAGCATTTTAATCAATTTGAAGCAGCCTCAAGACTGGTAAAAACAAAAAAATGGAAGTTAGTATGTAACACGAGTCCTTCAATAAAGCACTCATAACCCTGGGATCTGTCTGAAAGAAGGCATGGGCCTGTCTGACACTCTCACTGTAGAATAACCTGATGTTTTTTTTATTAAATATGGAATGATGACATTAAACTTTCAGGTTGGATGATTCCAGAAAACTGTGTAAGAACAACGTATGTTCCTACATGTTAAAATTAGGCGACAAGACTTATCTCTTGCGTTGGTGAAAGACAAACATAGCTCTTTATCAATATTTCCGGTCACGTAAAACAAATACAGTTATGGGCTGGAACCTAATCACTCTTATGGAGGTTATGTCTGTTTATGAGCTGAAAGCAGGCTATTGAAGAGCAAATTCACCATAAGGAGCAGAACAGCGAAAAGAAAAAAAATACATATTTAGCACAATAACCAGCTGAAAACGTTATTACATTTTCCAAGTAGTCAGTTTTCATAAAAACAAGCGTAACCGTATCTATTGTTAGGATGTTAAAACGTTGAAAAAATGTTGCAAGACAAAAGAAATCAAGCAAATAAAGTGAATATGAAACTGGTGATTGTAACAGTATAGAAAATCAAATCAAAATGTGTAAATATTACAGCCAAATTGATAAGAATGTGATAACTGATGACGAATATTATTATATGAGCTCACCTAAACTAAAAGCAGAGCAACCATGAAATGTTTTCAGTTTTCTTCTAAATGATAAATATGTTACATTATTTCAGCAGATCTTGTTAGTTTTTGGTTTGAAACGCAGACACGCATTAGGTCATGTTATACATTTCTGATTTTTAAATATTTGAGGAAATATCACAATGATGCCTTACAAAAGTAAATATTTTTAATGTTGACTGGATTACGTTTTTTTATTATTATTATTTTCTTAATGCAGGAAAAGCAATGAAGCAGAGGGTGACGGTTTTACCTGGTCGTTGTGTGGCGTCCCACACGATGAGCAGGAGTCGATGCTGGACTGGCTGGTGAAGGACGGCAATGATTTGTTTTTTAAGCAAAACTCGGGATACTCTGCGTAAAATCTGTCATATCCCCCTAGAAACGAACAAGAAAAAAAATATTAACAAACATAACAATGTCTTATGAACACATTTACAGATAATCATAATAAAGTTATGCAAACTGAATGTGCAGCAGGATCTCCCAGCATCTTTCAATATATTTAAAACATATCCTTCAAAAGGGAATAATCAACTGCAGTCTGACCACAGCGGCTTGTGTCAAACCGTATTAACCATGATGTGTCATGTTTACCAGCCGCTCAGACTCTTGTGCTTCAAGCCGTCTGCATCATTAGGATGCAGGCACAGACGCACACACAGGAAAAAAAGGGGGATGCGCCACGGCTTGCAGCAACTTCTGCTTTCAGAATCTAAAACTGACAACCTGACTTTCCAATTTTCCACTTTTTTTGTTTTTTGTTTAAATCATTGTTATGCATTTCAGTTTGTCCCTTTTCACTCCGTACGGAGGAATCCTTGTGAAATAATACAGGCTGTGCTGAGTGTCACCGATGTTTTCATGTGGCTTCAACGCATCAGCATTACCTCATCCACTCAGCCACTGAGCTATGAACGCGTGGATGTGGATGTGAGAGATTGACTATATAAATATATACATATCACCTGCCATCATCCGATATCAGTTAATCGATTATAATGTCAAATAATTGCGATAACTGTGAACATTATTATTATTATTATTATTATTATTATTATTATTATTATTATTTACAAATTTATAGTAGTCAGCCCCAAGTGAATGAGTGAAGGTGGTCTAAATGGGAGGTATTTTACCTTTGAGCAGGTACACCAGTGTTCCCTGGGAGTCCCTGAACAGCGCGTTGAGCACCAGGGTCACCGTGCTGTCTTCCTTCACTGAGTCCGAGTCCGGCGTCCTTTCGTCGTACAGCACCACGACGGAGTACATCCCGGAGCGCAGGCGGCCCCGCACCTCCTCGTCCCCGGCCAGGACCTGGTCCAGGCTCAGCACGGAGCCCTTCGCCCTCCTTCGGACGATGGTGTTGCAGCGCGCGTTGACGGAGCCTCGGATGTGCCCGGCGCTGAAGGCGAGGAAGGAGCGGCAGTCCAGCACCAAGCACCGGCCGCCGTCGTCCTTCAGGAGCCGCTTCAGCACCGTGCAGTCCATCTCGCCCAGGTCTTCCATGGCACCTCGATGCAGATTGTGTGTGTATTAGGGTATGGGGGGTTTCACTGGTGTTTATCTCTTCGCCTGCCGAAGCTGAAGAAAGCTCGCGCTCGGATCCTGTGGTGGATTCCCCCCTCGCGCCTCTCTTCTATCTGCGCATCACCGTATCCATTCAGCTTCTTGTTTCCTCCTCTCTGTGTGTCTATCCTAAGAACTCTCCTTTCTTGTTATTCTTTTTTTCTTTTTTTATGAATGGGTACATCGCGTCACGGCGGAGGTGACGTCAACCAGCAGCAGCCAATCACAGAGCTTTCGTTTATTCATTGAAAAAAAGAGAAAAAGCAAAAGACATCAATGAAACTGAAGGCGACAATGAAACACCAGAAGTCAACAGCTCTTAAACTCTTGAAAAAAGCACTAAATGGAAATCAGCTGATAAACTTGTTTATCCCTCAATCCCAAATGTCAAAACAACTTATTTCAATATTATTATGATCTAATTTTCTTGGCCAAAAATAAAACTTAGGTTTGGAAAAAAAAAAAAAAAATCTTATGTAGCCTGAAAACATTAAATTAAGAACCTTCCCATATGCGTCACCATACTACATTTTATGGAATTGAAGATAAAACAAAACAAACAAACAAAAAAACCCAGAAGAATTTACTTTTTTAAAACTTTACTTTTTAAAACTTGTTTTAATACACAAACATCTAGCAAGTGCACCATGCATTTGTTTTCAGACCAGCAGAGTCAATACTTTGCCTCCATTTTGCTTCTCACACCTAGATCCCTGTGTTTATCCATTCCTCTTTGCAAAATAGTCTGAACTCAATCATACATGACAGAGATCTCTGTGAAGAATAGCTTTCAAATCATTCTACATATTCTGATTTGGACTGAGGAATCATGGATTTGACTGGGTAGTTTTAACTAGGAACATATTTTGATCTAATCCAATGGTGTTTATAGGGTCTTTAACAGGTTTTCTTCCAGGATTGCAATGTATTTAGCTCCATCCATCTTCCTTAAATTTCTAACCCTGATTTTAGCCTTTACCACAACTTTATTCCTGACCTTTCTACTGTGTTCCCTGTTCGCCATTGTGCCGTTTGTTATAAAAAAAAGTATGATGAACCCTAGAAGAGAGCATAATTAAGAACCGAAACTGACTCACCAAACTTCAACCCGTCTGTACAGGCTTGACTCATAAGCGGTAAGATGTTCCTGCATGCACTAGACATGAACTTCAGGTATTTCATATTGTTCTTATTTAAAAACCTAAGCATTAATATTATTTGTGTTGCATGAAGTTACGTATAAATTGCTTTAGATTAGGGAAAAATGCTTAGATCATTACAGTCATTGCTGTGTGCTTAGTTTTATTACATTCCCCAACACTTTATCTAATCTTGCAGTATTTAAAGCTCACCTATAACACCGGTTCTGTCTGTTCTTGGCGCTACGGGACCGCAGGTGGGTGTGCTTACGTCCCTGCATGCATGTGCGTGTGTGTGCATAAGTCTGAGCGCGCATCGGCGTGTGTGTGGGTGTGTAATCCTACAAGCGGATGCAATTTGCATCTCCCATCACACAAGCCTCAGAGCGTGCTCAGGTATTTGCATGTTGATCTCATTTCCATGGTTACAGGGGAACGAGAGCAGCGAGGCAGCAGATGACAGGAAGAGAATTCAGACGAAAACAGACGGAAAGCAAAACAAGCTCAACCTGGAAGAGAGAGAGAGAGAAAGCAGGTGGAGGGACAAATATGGGTGGGTAAATATGCAAATGTATTTGATTTATGATTTATATGCAGATACAAATCTGTGTTAGAAGCTTTGAAATGTTCACAGTCTAATCGAGTTTGAAATATTTAGAGGTATATCTCATGTAATCACTAGTTTATATAACAAATTCTCCCATCTAATTGTCATGTCTTAATGTCAGATGCAAATAAAAAATAAAAAAAACAACAAATGCAAGGAAAACTCGGCAGAAGCTTATGGCAGTGGCATATATATAATATGCTTAAACTAGGTTTGTAAAACCTCAAAATTCTGTTTTTCTACAGAATTAGATACAAACAAACATAATTTGCTACAATAGAAAGGTCTCAGTGGCTCTAATGCTTCTTGTCATGAGAAGCTCTAACCTATGAATTACTCAAGAGATGAACTATTGTTGTGTTTTTACAGCTCAGAAAGAAGCCAGTCTCACTGCCAGCAGCCTGTCACGAATGCAGTTGTTTTTCTTTGTCAAGGTTGTAAAAACACAAAACATAACACAATTTAACATAACAAAATTTATTCGGATTTGATCCCCAGTTTGTCCTTTCTGTGTGTGTCCTAATTTGCGCCAATAACTGATTTTGTTATTTTAATTTTTACATGCAATAGAAACAACAATACAGGGTAAAAAAAATTACTCTGACATGGTAAGATGGAGAGGCAGAACGGTGCAGGGAGAGGAGTCGAAGCAAAGGAGTCGTAGGTAGAGATGGATGACTGGATCCGATAGAAAATGATCAGAAAAGACAGGAGACGACTTCTTCTGCTGGACTGCAGATACCAACGGATCACATGTACACCATGCTGCATTACTATCAACCCCAAACAATGCCTTAACCAGGCGGGATGGTGCTGCTGCCGTAGCAACAACAAAGAGGTGCGGGAGGGTGGAGAGCGAAGGGAGCTGGGGCGGGGAAGGACTCTGAGGGGATTGGCTGGAAAGAGACTCTGCGGTGATGTCATCGCTCTCTCCCTCCTGCTGCCCTGTGGAGTCCATCCATTCATCCCCTCGCATCACATCCCCCATCTGCACTCCGTCATCCGTCAATACAGAGGACAGGAGGGAGAGGACGGGGTAAACAGCTATCATCCTCCTCCTCTCATATCTGCTCCGTTTTCATCCTCTCAGTAAATAGCGGAACACAGTTTAGCATGCAACCAAACAGCATCCGGGATTCTTCTCGTGATATTGTGCAATGTAGAATTTGACCTTGAAGCAGAAATCTTTATAGGAGAGGTCTAATGACAGTGTGACACAAAACGTGTCACTTCCATTTGGTTTTATTTCACAGCACAGGTGGAAAAAAAAACAAACAAAAAAAAAAACAGCTCATATACCTAAAGCAGCCCGAAGTTATTGGAGAATGTAACAATTTACAGCTGTGCCACAGCTGGCGGAGCACTTCCTCTATCAAACGCTAATTTCTGCCATCCTTATGTCCTCTTGTCCTTGAGCGAGACATACAACACAGATTTGCTCCTAGTACTCAGACCGGTTCCTGCAATAATACATCTTGCGGGTTAATGTCACTGAATAGTTACTCAGAAGCTATTCTGATTTCCACTGGAAAAGGAGGTGGGAGGCGGTGCGCCATCATTTACCCTCCTGGGCAAAACATGGTACTGAGAACAAAACACTTAAAGTGTCTCCAGTCAGAGCCAGCATCCGACGGGAAAATAAAACTCCATGCAAATCAAATATGCATTGAAGTAAATGCTGCTTTGTAATCAATAAAAGGGGATTTGAAGTACTGCACTTCAGTCTGCGAGGGGCGGGGAAGAAATCCTCACGAATGTGTTTCACACAGGATAAACTAATCATGTTTGGTTGAATATTTCCTTTACTTACACCATTCTGATGTTTTTGAGACTGTTTTCAGGCTGTTTAAAGGAAATTTGTACTGGTTTTGAACCAGTAGGTTCAACTAATCTGGATTTGTAGCAACAACAACAACAGGGAAACAACAAAAGATGCATCTTCTGCAAGTTATATATTAATTGATTAACCCCTAACATCAAAAAGTGATGAACTGCCCTAACCCTTTAAGGCTCTGTGGTTGTTTCAAGCCTGGTGGCTGCGTTAATCTTTTATTTAGGTTTTGCTGTAAGTCCTGCAGCCTGATGAGAAATGACCTGAACTGACCTATTCCTTTGACAGTAATAGAAGCGTTTAATAAAAGCCACTAATTGTCTGCAGGCCCAGCTAATGAACTCTGAGTAATCAATAGAACAGTTAGCAGGTTGGTGTTTTCAAATCCAAATCAGTAAAGACAAGCTAGCCTAACGTGTCAATACAAACAACACACCAGCATCCACTTGTATCTCTGCACCATCTACGTACACACATCCTGAACTTCTCCCTCTGTCTAATCCCATAATCCATGATTAAGCTTTGACTGACTGACTGCTGCGTTTTCATGAATCAGTTCGTATCGTTTTGTCACGTGTTTGTGTTTATTGTCAGACAGGCAGAAAGAGTCCAAGTGAAAACAAAAGATGAGAGCTGCATTAAAAATAAAGGACAGAAAACGGTTGTTATGGAAAGAGGGCAGCGGAGAGAGAAACGGGATGAGCTCAGCAGCGGAAGTGGGCGAGAAGTGGCATGGTGGGGGCTGTTACTCTGTTTGGATCTGATCTATATTTTCTCTTGGAGACACGTTGATGTTGCTGCAGCACTGAGATGAGTTTTCATAGCTGTTTCACCTACTCAGTAGAGTTGATGAAACCTTAAAGTATAATTTCCTCCGAAATAATAGTATTTTTTTCTGTGGTATTTCGCTAGTATGCTACTATTTGAGCCTGCTAATAAACGGATGTTTTAAGAAAGTAATCCACAGAAGTTAGGGTCCAATCAGGGTCATTTTAAAATATATACGAGAGAACGTTCAGTAAATTCACTGGTTGGAATATTATTGTGCTGTTCTTCTAATATTATGTCTACAAAAAAATATATATGTCATTGTTCTGCGATTTATCTTTCTGTGAAGGACATTTCAGAGAGCTTCCACAGCAGAGTTTAAGGCGAAAACTCTGCTGGCTTGTTTTTCATCCTGTTTGCCCAAAGCAGTCTGTGGCAACTGTGAGAGTTAATAAGTAATTTGCTCAAAAGGTCACAAAGTATTTACCCTAATTTCAATGCAACACACTCCTGCCTACTTACTATGAACCCTTACTGGTCGTCTTTTTTTCCTCTGCAGCGTAGCATTTTTTTTAAAGGTGGCTAAGGTCATCATAGTGTAGCTGCCGTTTGAAGAAATGTTTTGTTTATTTTTCAGGTTAAAGTTGTATTTGACTGAGAAGATCAATAAAGAGCAAATAGGCAAAATATGCAATCATTTTTAGGGTGAAAGTTGGTCCTTAACAGAAGTTCTGCATTTAGATAATATCTTCTTTCATTGTACTGTTTTAGCTTGCAAGCAAAACAAAACAAAACAAAACAAAAAAATAAAACCCAAGCCAAACCAGATATCACCTAATTCAGTCTCACTCACATGCAACAACAACAAAAAAAAACCTCCACTATTCAAATCTCTTTTCATGTTCTGAATATTCAAAGCAGTTCAGGATGAAATCAGAAGATCACATCCAAAGCTATTTTGCCCAAACATACACTTCTGCAAGCACATTGTCCTTTTTTTTTTTTTTTTTTACGACACACAAATCTCATTTTCAAGCAAAATACAAATGTTTAGCTTCCGAGAACAAGCAGGAAACTTATGATCATAACCAGAAGGAAGTGAAATGTTTTAATGCCCTCCGCTTATAAATACTGTCTTGCAAATTGGGCATGAGCTCATCGCTGGATAATATCACAGGCTGGTGCTTAGAAAGATGTTTACACAAAGGTGACGCGCCAAAATGAGTCAAAACTTCAACATCATGTCTGGCTCACAGGAAAGCTTTACGTCTAAGTGAACAGATATTTTTTTGGGTTTTTCTTTGGAAATGCAGTTGTGTTGAACACTTATCCATAAGTTTTCTTAACTACATCTCCACTAATTCTCCTCATCTACCTTTCTGTGAGAGAGAAAAATCCTGAAATTATCTAATTTCTCTTAACAAAGACCAAGATCATTTTGGCCAAACAAATTGTTGCAATTTAGAGATTAAGGCAATTATGACTATTTTTGGTTTTGGAAATGTGTAAAAAAGAAATTGTGTGCATGTGTGTGTGTTTTTTAAACACATTAGTGACCAAAACCTATCAAAGGTTTGTTAAAACATGCAAATTAGGTGGTATTATTACCGTCAGTGATACCTTTATGACTAACAGTAACTGTTAGTTTCTGTCTGTGTCCAAATATGAATCTATTGCATTGGACAATACTCAGTATGATACCGTACCATAATTATAGATCTTGAACCCGTTGGACATTTTAACAACAGAAAACCTTAATATCAATTTATGCCATAGATTCACACAAAGCAGCGCATAACCATAGAAACAACAACAAAAAGTGACAAAACTATTTACAGCTTAAATTCCGAATGGTGTGGATTCACCCCCTTTTATTCTGATACCATCTAATAAAACCCAGTGGAACCAGTTGGAATCGTCTGTGTCTGCCTGAGGGAAACCGCTCATCTAAATGCAGCTCCTGATTGAACCCGATGAGCTCCAGCTGGGACCGGTGTCGCCCGTCACACCATGAAGGAGAATGCATCCACACACACTCTCCCCACAGCGCAGGGATCCCGACACCACATGCAAAACACCGTCTGTGGCGGAAAACGAAGACTGCATCTCGCTCTGAACGTGTCATCCATGTCAGGAAAAAGGGAAGCTGCTCAGAGCTGATTGGAAGACGAAGCGAAACACATAGCAATGGCGGAATAAAAGCTGTGAGAAGCTGCAAAAGATCTGAGACGGGAAGAGAGGTTGACCCTTCAGCAGCACAATGCAATGATAGTTTAGATCAGAGATTAAATGTCCCAGTTAAAGTCCAGATGTGTGTTTCTATAAATTATAAACTCAGGATGGCTGAATTTAAATATACGCCACACTTAACAAGCATAACCATTGATTTTGGGTAAATGGCATTAATTTGCACTGTTGCAAGACGTTTCTAGGTTCATGTTCTAGTCAGGGGTCTTTCTTTGCTACATGGAGTTTGCATAATCTCATCATGTTCAAAACACATGCGTGTTCGGTTAGCTGATCTCTCTAAATTACTCTTGGCTACGAGAACTTCTCGTGTGGGTCAGGGCGCATGTTTTTTTTTTTTCTCCAGTTTGTCTCTGAGCTGCCCTGTTTCCTGTGAAAAACATCCACAAAGCTGGTTCTGCACAGGAAATAAAACTTTGTTTTGCCTTTTATCATCCATGTTAGGAGGGACAAGACCGGATTTAGGGATTAACCTTGGAGACCCTTTTATCGTCTTTCAATATGTACGTTTTTGTTCGTTTTTGGGCTGCCACTTTTAGAATTCTTGGTTCATCTGTTTATTCAGACGGCCGTGGTTTTCCCTCCAACCATCTTAGAGTGTCTGTAAATGGACAAATGAGTGAATGAAGACTGTGAGGAGGATTAGCTCTAGGTCAAATCATGCCAGGACTAGAGCACAACTTGTGTGTGTGTATGTGTGTGTGTGTCTGGGTGACATGATGCAGCGTAAGCAGAACAGACACAAGGATTAAAGACAGGAAACAGGCAGCTTTGAGTCTTTTCCCTCATCTGCAAACAAATCCACTCACATTTACAGTTGCTATATATGTAGGACATTCACTGTTATTCTTAAATCAAACAATTTAAAGTTACATTTCATTGTAACACAACCCAACGCTCTTTACACTGTAGAGGGGCAAAGGTAATCTGACGTGAAGCAACAAGCAAACCAAGCACAACACAAAAAAATGGCAGCTACAGATCGATAATAAACGTGTATGGACACCCTCTTGATTTTAAAACCGAATAAAAACAGAATAGGAAAAAAAAATGCTCCATTTTATAATCTGGAGTTATTCCACAAAAAGCCATCACAGCTCAAAATCATTTCGATTTCCTTCAATTCTTTTTCACACAGAGGAGAACTGCTCATTATCTCCAGACTTCTTGCTCTTCGGTCTAATCGGTCTAAAAGGACAGAGAGTTTTCTTTCGTTGCCTCAGATACAATTTGACAAACCTGGACTGGGTTGCCATTTCCTTTTATCTTTGCAATAATTTCTAAACATGACCCATTTGTTGTAATTCTTTTTTTGCTGACATTAAGGTTATCATTTAATGTACCAACCAGGGACTGTTGAGTCTAAGATGGTGCTTCTACAACTTGCTTTTGTTTTTCTAAGGTCAAACTTGCTGGGACGTTCACTAATATTTACCCAAATCTTGACCTTCCTTTAAGCCAATACATCAGAAGAGAGACTGACAAGTCTCTATACAAGAACATTTTCAGTCATTTTGGAAGACATATTTTTGTTGTCTGTGGAGACAGACATGTTTTTTTTTTGTTACATCTTGTGCTGACCCTAAATAGATGCTGCCCTGAGCAGTGAGCCATCTCCAGTTCTTAAGAAATGCCACTGTCTAAGAGGATTGTTGTCTTTCTCACTACAGAATGGTGGACCTTCAGTTTTATAAAGTATGGTCAGATTGGGAAGGGGTAATAATAATAATGTGTCCTTCTTTCTTTTATCATTGATAAGTGAACATGAAGGAACAAAAACCAATCATGAGAGCAAAAACTGAGGAGAGAAAGAGGAAGGGAGGACGAGAGTCCTGGAGGATGATCGAGAGGAAGCGTAATGTCCTTGCTAATGTGACAGTCACATTTAAGAGACTGAACTTCCTGTAACTAAGTGTGTATGTGTGTGTGTGTGTGTGTGTGTGTGTGTGTGTTTGCTTAGGAGCGCAGCTAGTCAATTGCCCAATTGCTTGACAGCTAACATGATTACCAGAGTCACAAAACACACACTTAAAACACTTCCCCCCCCCTCGAGGGAAGCAGCCGGAAGCACAACTAAGACTCGCCTCCTCCTGGCGTTATCTCAGTGGGTTTCAATGTGCCACGGCTGAATCACGCTGTGTGTCACCACCATTTGACAAGCTCATGCCTCTTGCTTGGATTCTTTTGAAAGATCCGGCTCAGTTGTGAAAGGTCAAGATTGAGCAGACTATTACCAAACTTTAACCCCGAGTCCACTTCGAAGCTTTAAACAAAAGAAATTTGCTCAGTTATGCTTTTGCAGCTGTGTGCTGGTCTGTCATGTAAAATTCCAAAAAATATTATAAAGTGAAAAACAATAAACAGCTCAATTATTACGAATACTTTTTTAAAGACACTGCAGGTTGTAGTTCTTTCTCACAGCTGTGTTTATGGAGGAAAACCAAAAATTTAAGCGAATCAGAAAACACAGAAAAAAGTGCAATTAATTCTAAATATAAACATTTATCTCTGTCAAATTCTGTGTAATAACTTTGCTGTTAAACTTTTGGGTTCTTCAGTCGTCCATTTCTAACACAGTGTGAATGTGACCCTACACACTGAGACGAACACTTTCTGCATCGTATCTGGTCTTACCTCACGGGAACAGAAGGCAGACCGGCGAATTGAACGTGTATCTGGCAGATCACCAGCTTAAATCCACGAAAAGCTAAAATTACTACAAGGATGGAGCCAAAGGCGGCGCAGTCTTGACTCCAGTGTGAGCGCTTTATTTCTAATTCTTTCTAAAATCGATGGTTCATTTTTGTACTGCCTTAAGAAGCCACAGTAGAGCAGAGGGCAACCTCACCCACACTGTAAATCAGCAGATTGAAAACTGTTTATAGGGAGGCTCCCACACAGCTACACATAAATATACATTCACAAAAAATAAAAAAATAAAAAAAAGAAAGAAAAAGAAAGCTGATAAGTAAACAAATGTATTACATAAAACCTGAACATGTTTGATTGAATGTTTTCATGCTCAGGTATCTCATCTACTCAGGTGAGCTGCTACATAGAATTACTTGTTGGGTAAAAAGGGTCAAGCCGCATTTACTGGACCTCTCAACTAGTCTCATTGCATTTTGGCTGACATGACACGATATTTTGCCTTTTTTTTAATGCACTCTGGAGTATCCACTTTGACTTTGTCATGAATACTAATTGTCTCTTATTGCTGGGAGGCTCATGCCCTTTGCTTTGAGACGCTGTCCATTTTAGCTGGCATTTTGGTTAAACTCAATTCTTTCACTTCTATCTACAGAATGTTATATCATTTTAAGATAGCCCAGACCCAATTATGGTCACAAAATATGGTTTAGTAGACTATTTATGTTTTTAAAAAATGGCTGAACATCACATCAGATTACATATATATATATATATTTTTATTTATTTATTTATTTTAATTCTAAGCTAACCAGGAAACACTTTATAACATTTAGAGAATATGACTCTTTTGATTGAACACTGCGTTTCCTGTTCTTTTAAAGAGTCATGTTCATCACATTAAAGACAGGCACTATTCTGGGCAGCTTGTTACATCTTCAACGGTTGGAGCCAAGCAAACCCCCAAGAGAAGGACGAAGTGAAAGTTTGCTGGAGCTCGCAGCCCAACTCCTACTCAGTACATTCACTGAAGCCAAAACACAGAGCCCTCGTTGCAATGTCTAAAAATACGTTTGAGCTTTGCGCAATTGAGAGAGAGGACTTTTGCTGGCAATTACAATGTTGCAAGCGCCGGTATCATCACTAATTGCGTAAAAACAAACATGTCTTCCACTGGCGTTCAGCCTGAAGACGGAGCAAGACTACTTCTATCGGTGACTTAGTCGCTCTCATGAGCGTAAATGGGGCTGTAATAAATCATTTCAAACCATTTTTTGCATACGTTGTGTAGTATATCCTATAGAATTCAACAAAACCTGATTATGTTATTATCTACTGTGCACAATACGACATGATGTGAACTTACACAGTTTGTAAACAGGCACAGACGAGGCCCATGCAACAGTGCTGCTTGCCAACATGTTTTGTTTGTTCCCTTTCGCTCGTTCCGTCGTGCAACACTCCACCTCCTCTACTTCCTCCAAACTGAACGTCACGGGGGGGGGGGGCAAAGCCATCACCCCGGCAGCTAAAAACAGGTCAAGTGTTGTTCCGTGATGTTGAAATCGTTAACCTCAGCCCTCAGGAGAGAAGGGGAGCATGAGAGAACGAGCATCATGGGAAACGGGAGGAGTCAGGGTGGTTCACATTGTTTGAGAGACAAAGTGAGACGAGTTTGAAGAGCGGCGCGTTTTATCCAGCTCTGCCGCAAACCACTTATTTCCTCTCCATCCCTCCCACGCTGCTTCTGAAATCACATCTGCACCATTATGGAACGATACTTGTGCTGAATTTTGAAATTACAATAAAACCACAAGAGGATGATGGCTACTCCCTAAAATAGTCTTTGTGGGTAGTTATTTGTGGCGTTATTTCAGCGTTGAGGATCGCTCGGGTCAGGGTGGAAGCATTAAAGAGAACTAAAAGGGGGCCCTCATCATTTCATTAATGTAATCATAATGAATCCCACTGGTTTATTTTTAGTGGGAGTGTGTTATGTAATAAGCTTTCACTGAAAAGGTTATTGCTAAAAAAAGGAAAGAAAAAAAAAACAAAGTAACTAAGTAGAAATAATGTCCTTTTAAACAAATTAGAGAAAATATTTAAGAAAAAGTAAATGTGGTAATCTCATTAGAAATTGTTGGTTAATCACTAAAAACTTATGAAATGCTCAATAAACCAATTAGAAGAACCATGTGGCTCGTCCTATCAAGGCCGGATTATCCAATGATCATTGAGGGCACAGGTAGGGTGGTAGGGAAGATCAGTATGTCACTTTTATAAAATGAAAAATATGTTTCTTACATATTTGTTAAAATTGCCATTATGCCATGACAGTATAAGACATATAACCTGTGAAAAAAATAATTAATTTTTTTTTAAAAATGAGCTCCTCTCTGTCTTTTCTGCTAACTGCTCAGTCAAAAAACCAATCAGAGCCAGGAGGAGGTTCTTAGCGCTGTTGATAACCATCATGTATGCACCATCTATTGTTGGCTTCTCATCATGCTAAGGCTATTTAGCTCGGCCACCAATGACAGCTGATGAACAGTTTTCCTATAATGGTGAATTGTTTCTCCACATTTAGAAGCATATACACAAGCATGATCGATAACGCTAAGACCCTACCTTTGGCTCTGATTAGTTGGTTGTGACAGAGCGGTGCATTTTTGCAGGCAGTAGGAGGCATAGTGTTTAACATCCATCCATCCATCCATCCATTTTCTGCCACTTATCCGGGGTCGGGTCGTGGGGCAGCAGCTTCAGAAGGGAGGCCCAGACTTCCCTCTACCCAGCCACTTCTTCCAGCTCCTCCGGGGGAACCCCAAGGCGTTCCCAGGCCAGCCGAGAGACATAGTCCCTCCAGCGTGTCCTGGGTCTTCCCCGAGGCCTCCTCCCGGTGGGACGTGCCAGTAACACCTCACCAGGGAAACGTCCAGGAGGCATCCTTACCAGAAGCCCGAGCCACCTCAACTGGCTCCTCTCGACGTGGAGGAGCAGTAACTCTACTCTGAGTCCCTCCTGGATGACCGAGCTTCTCACCCTATCTCTAAGGGAGAGCCCAGCCACCCTGCGGAGGAAATCCATTTTGGCCGCTTGTATCCGTGATCTCGTTCTTTCGGTCATGACCCAAACCTCATGACCATAGATGAGGGTGGGAACACAGATCGACCGGTAGATCGAGAGCTTCGCTTTTTGACTCAGCTCTCTCTTCACCACGACAGATCGGTACGGCAGACACTGCCCCAATCCGCCTGTCAATCTCCCGCTCCACTTGAGGCAGGACAACCCCCCTGATCTGGAGAAGGCACTCTACCCTTTTCAGGCTCAAGACCACGGCCTCGGATTCAGAGGCACTAGGTCTCATCCCGGCTGCTTCACACTCGGCTGCGAACCGCTCCAGCGAGAGCTGCAGATCACGACTTGATGAAGCCGACCACATCATCCGCAAAAAGCAGAGATGCAATCCTAAGACCACCAAAACGGATCCCCTCAACACCTTGGCGGAGTCCAACTCTCACCGGAAACGAGCCCGACTTACTGCCGGCAATGCGGACCAGACTCTGACATATGTGTTTAACATATGGGAAAAAAATTTATATTTTTGCAAAAGTCACATACTACAGTTTTAAGGAACAAAAACCAAAAAAAGTTGTTTTCAAATTAGATATTATTACTTCCAGCCTGTGTATGAATTCATTGCCTGATTTTCTTTGTTAGTAGGTCACATCTGCAGTAAACGGTAAACTATATAAAGTTGTTATATTTTGAAGCTTCGCCTAGACAACACCGTGAAATATAAGCTTGAGCTCTGAAAGCACAGCACATTTATTAGCGGGCTGCCGAATGTGTAAGGGATTTAACTCGTGGGGGCAATCATCACACTCTCTGAAATCTTTCACAGTTCAGCTTAGGTGTGTGAGCAGTTCTAAATGTGATTCTTATAAATTGCTTTATTTATGCATGAACTTCCTGAACCCGCTGCAGGAAGTTCATTGATGTTCTGTGGAGACGAGAGGCCAGAAGCTCATTTACAGTAAAACAGGAAAACTCCTGACCTTTCTTGAGTTCCTCTAACACACATAGAGAGAGAGAGAGAGAGAGAGAGAGAGATTATGGAACCACTTGCTGCCGTAAGTGATAGTAGACTTGTTTTTTGGTGGAGTGCTCCTGAGGGGTTCCCGGTGGATCTGGGCAGCTGCGCAGGCAGGACTCAGCAGCTCAGGGAAGATGAATGAGACAATTAAACAGAGCTTGATGGCACCTCTGTGACTAATGGTTTCCTTTGCTGCCTGTCTGAGCACAGACTAACATTAAATAAGGAGCAAAGTAGTATTTTTGTGGCCTTTGAGGGTTTTTTTTTTATGAATTCATTGCATACACAGGGGGACTTTTCTTTGTTAGTAGGTCACATAAGTAAGAAAAACAGCTGTTTATGTTGTGACTTGTCTCACTGCAGTAACTGGTAAACTATATAAAGTACTCACCCCTATTTATGTTTTACTTATTTTATTGCTTTCAGTATAAATTAGTTTTTGATCACAATTTATACTGGAAACAATCTTTTCAAACCTTTTTTTTCAAAATCAGTTTAATTTATTGAATTTATCAAAACATATTGTGCTTATTGAAATTGGAAGAATTATTTTTTTTCTTTTTTAGGCAGATCAGAGGTTCCCAACCTGCGACTCCACATGCGACTCTTTGGACCTAATGACACTTATTACCTTTGGCTAAAATTTAAAAGGAACTAGTTCGCATTTTTAAGTACAGATATAATAATAAATCCCGGTTTTAACCATTTTTAATTTCTTTTCCTGCAATATCTATGTGATTAAAAAAAATTATCCTCTTATTTTTTAGCTTTATTTTAAACTAGGCCTGTCACAGTAACACATTTTTAGAGATGATACATTTCACCAGTTATTGATGAACACCAACTGTTACCAGTTTACTGGTCATATTTTCATAATGGCTTGAAAATATGATGCAAGTTTGCCTTCTCAGAGACTAATAAACTTTCATTTTGTAAAGAGTACTTCGCTCTGGGCCTGGGAGAGAGTTTAAATATCCAAAATAAAACCAAAAACGGCTACTTGGAACTGAAACCATAAATTAATTAGAAATCTATAAACACAATTGCTCTTCAAAAAATATTATAGATCAGAAAGGGAATTACTGAGCTAATTTTAATTTATAATGCTTATTGCGACAGATTTATTTTCCTTGATAATAGAAATAAAAGGCTGGCTCTTTAAATATTACAAAAAATTTTGCGAGAGTACACTTCATCTAAAAATATCTCTTCTTCAGAAAGTCGTGATATTTAAATGAGTTTTGACCTTTGTAAGAGTAAAATGCCTCTGTAAGTTGTAAAGATTAAAGTGTCTGGATTTCTTTATGTTATTTAAGCTCAACACAGCTTAGATAACATGACAGCATATTTCTGCATCTGTAATTGTACAGAAATATGCATCAATTGACACAGGGAAGGCGCATCTCTCTGCTGCACCTCCTGTTGTGAATACTCCGTCTGTTTTGAGGGCCTCGTTTACCTTGGCTGCATGTTGGAGTTTGTTAGCTGAACAGGTAAACCTGCTGTTTTTCTGTCCAAACGTGTGTCGCACTTGCAGGGGGTAGGGTGCACTTCCTTCGCTTCCTGTTGTACACACCATAACGGCCTATCAGTCCACTGCGAGTGGACCGACAGAGCGGTCATGTGGTAATTAACTTTGCTCATTAAACCCGACCTCAGGCTTTGTTCTGCCATCTGGATCCAGCGTTCGTCCTCCTGTGTGCGAGACTGACTGACAAACTCTTGTTTTTCTCAAAGATAAAGGACAGAAAATGACCCCTGGTGCATTATTCTGCTTATTTTTTCAGCTTCTTTTCCGACATTTAATTAGAGATGTGGGATTTTATAAATAATCATGCTGCTGAAAAACAATGAGCCCTTAGTTTTTACCTCTGCACATTTAGCCTAATGCATTTTTTCCTGCTGTAACCTCCTACACACTACTTACACACGAATGACGCACACAGTGCATTGTATTACAGGATCCCCATCTACATAATGAATGCTAAGGCTTTAGCGTACTTCTCAATGAGTTGCATTTCATTGTAGTCTGCACACACTTCTGCTCAGCACATTCCTAAAATGCACTCAATGCGAAATTCACAAGGATATTGTTAAGACCGCACAGGCAACTCATTTACAAATGCAGCTGAATATGTGAAGAGGTGGTCTGGCATGCACATTCCAAGTCAACTAAATTCCTGTGTAATTATGTGAAAAGGCTCAAGAATAATAAAAATGATTTGCAGCCATTACCGAGTACAGATTCTTCTTATTCCTTCTCTGCAGAAAGCAAAAAAGCGAAATAAAAAAAAAAGGATATAACCAAATAAAACAGAGCCATGTGCTCCTATGCATAAGACTCACCATGAGTCATTTTGCCTGTCCCAAACAGTTGCTAACAGAAGCTTTAGCTGACAGCCAAGTGCAGGAGGAACAATGAGTCATACCAGCCTCGTTCACAAGAACCCCATTTTCTGCCAGATCCTATGTGATGTATGTCCGCGAGTGTGTGCACACGAGAAACAGAGACACACTGACAACTCAGAGATGCGAGCAGGGCAGGCATGGATGCAGTCTTTTATGGTGGAGTGTGTGTGGTGTAGAGAGAACAGGGGGTCTGTTGTGTGGTGGATCGCGTGACAAATTAAATGTTCCTGAGATCGATAAGGGATCACACCGCCTACAGAGATCAACGTGAACGTACCGTTATTTTACAGCTCTTCATTGTAAAATAACATGTAATCTAATAGCTTAAGGAATATCAAACTTATGGTATTAGTATTTTTCTAGATTGTACTTCTTACTCATGCAAAATTTAGGACAGTCTATGAAAACCTGCATGCTTTTCTGACATACTGTGGAAATTTTTAACAATTGCAGATTTCTGCAAATCAAAGGGAGTTGTGGTCACATTTTATGTCGAATAGCTGTGAAAATCAACTCTAATGAAAACAGGAATTCTGCTCTCTACCAGAAAAACCTCAAAACCAAATATTTATTTATCACTGGACTGCCTTAACCTTAAGTCTAGACTCACAAAAGACAAAAGAGTGGTATACTCAAACATCTGATTGAAGACAAATCTAAATAAGATTATGTGAAACATCTTTAAGTGGGTTGCTGAAGCTCAAAAACGTTTAAATATGGCTGAAATAAAACAACTGTGCATAAAAGAATGGGCCAAAATCTTTTCAAAGCAATATATAAAAAAAAAAACATCAATTTTTGATAAGTGTTGTACAGCCAAGGGTTAGGGGATAAAAAAATGCTTCCTATAGAGTTGAGTTAGTTCAGATAGCTTTTTTTTTTCCCCATTTGATAAATAAAATAATCATTAAGGAGCTAAATTTTCTATTCACCCAAGTTATTTGTTATTAAATTTAGTCTGATCTGCAACAATTAAGTGCAAAAAAAAAAAAAAGAAAAAAAAAGAAAAAAGAAAAGAAGAAATGCCTAAACAGTATGTTCTTTTATTTTTTTCAGGCAAGATGTATACAACTCAAAATATAAGCAAGAATAGTGTGCGTGTGTGTATTTGTGTGAGACATGCATACTAAAAGGAGGCAAGACAGGATCTGTATGACGAACTGTTGCTAAGCAGTGGTTGTTGCTAGGTGGGGTGAGGGGGGTAAGAAGTGGGTTCAGGTTTGCAGGCAGTGATGGAATCTGAGGGTTTACCCATGTTCCCGTGTGACACATGACGTGCAATCCTCTGGAATGAAGCGCCATGAATACTAATGCTGCAGAGTTTCTGTTTCAGACACGCACACCTCCACTCAGAAACATCAAGGCTTATCCCAAACCGAACTGCAATCGAGACAGATTGCAGTTTTTAAAAACAAGACTTGCATGTGAATGAATTCGTAGTTTAAAAAATAAATAAATAAATATATATATATATATATATATATATATATATATATATATATAAAACATTTCTGAGTCTGTTTCAGATTCCACAATAGAAGAATGACTCATCTGTCCTGCCTTCGCTTGCAGAGCAATCAAGGAACACTGCAGAATATCTGGCAGAGGAACAGATAAAGCACAACCAGCGCCCCCCTCAGCTTTCCCTGGCACGATTACAAGGTTATGCACAGGAGGGGGAAAGCCTCGCAGTTTGCCGGCATCCCTCCTTCACATCTCCAGACATTCCCCCAGCATGCAAGGCACACATGTTTGTTCAATAAAACACAGCCGGAGGCTACGTGTCCCCGGCGTAATCTCATTCTGATACGTTTTGATCCAACCGGGTGAAGGACACAGTGGGAAGGTTGGCGGGGCGGGACACAGGCAGCCATTTGTATTGAAGGTCCTGCGACGGAGGATCCAAACACCAGTCGTAGTTCTTTAGCAGGTATCTGGAAGCTTCCTGAAATATAAAAGCGGAGAGTGTTTTCTATTTTCAGTGTGTGTTTACTGCTGAGCGAAAACAAAGTGTTTAACCGAGCCAAAGCTTTTTAGGTTTTCGACGTGCAAAACAACAGCCCCCACAATACTTTGATTCCAAGTCTGAAATAGCAAAGCGGCCCCTTTTAGCTGCCACGCTTTAACACGACGTCAACTGTTTTGGACTGAGAAGGTAGCAACAAGTCTCACATTTGAATTCAGACCAATATTTCCACATCTACTTTAGTTTTCAAGCCTCCTCTTAAGATCCTGATGTCATTCCCAGCATTTCTCATTGGCTTATCCTGCGGCTGCTGAGCCAACCAATCGCGTCTCCCCTACCCTTCACTTTATGAATGAGGATTTTCCTGATGTTGGGGGAGGAGCAGGATGAATGAATGGGGAGGAAAGCGATGAGGGAGCCGAGGAAAGATGCTGAGGGCGGGGAGGGGGGGCAGGAGGAACGCAGGGGGGAAGGATGAAGGAAAAAGAGCGATGAGTCACATCTCTGACCTAGATCCCCACAGACTCCTTGTTACTCTGATTATATCCTCCTCAGTGTGTGAGCAGAAAATGGTCATCCTGTTAAAAACCGGTCAAATGCAACGGATTACCAGTTGGATCTGCATTCTTAATAAAACAAAATTGTTGCTTTTCTCTTGAGCTAAACTGAATAAGTTTCTGGGTGTTGCCTGCAGCAGAACCTCCACAGTTATTGGCTCCACTGTAACAGATCTGTAAACAGTCTTAAAATTAGTCATTCTTTTACTGCAGAACTGGGGGTAGAATATTTATTTACTTCACTGTGAACTTGTCTTGCTTGTTACAGATCTTTAATAGAAACTATTTGGTCAGATCACAAACATTGCAGGAAGGTTTGGCATGAAACAAAAAAATGAATGATGTGAAAAAGCAATACATGTCCTCTGTCGGATACGGTGGAGGATCGGTGCCTGTGCATGGCACCATGAATATGAAGGCAATTTCTATGAAAAAAGTCAACATGGAAAGGTAACCAGATCTAAACCGTATAGAAAACCTGTGAAGTCAGAACGCATGAGGAGACAAAGGAGAGAGCTCCAAAGGATCAACAGAGACTGTTTAAACAGAAAAGGTCAAAGGTCTCTCTAACTTCTGCTAAAGGAACATTTTTCATATTATTTCCAGCAAAGTGTCAATAAATGTAGCAATTTTGATTATTGAAACAACTACTTTTAGTCCCCTTTTGGGATTATAAGCTTGTCTGTGAAAACTTATGAGTTCAGACCCAATTTTCTTAATGGGGACAAAAATGTTCAGAAAGCAGGTTATCCTGCTCCAACTAAAAATATTATTCATTCACATAAATGTGTTTAGGGTTTCAGGATTGGCATACGTGCTTGTTGCTTAAATAGTGTTTAAAATTAAATTATATACTTCCAAGCTGTCCAAATATTTTTCCAAATCTGAAAAAAACCGTATGACTTCAGAGGAAATCGCATGTTTGTGAAAGCAAAAATTATATACATCTAAAAAAAAAACTAACAAAAAAGGTGTGTTTAAATTGCATAAGTTAATTTGTGCAATTAATGTACAAATTAATTCAATAATTTTAATAATTTGTAAATTAAGTAAGTCCTATAAAAGGAAAATAAATACATTTCAATAACAATGTTTTGTTGTTGTTCTTTTTGTTCTTCATCATTTGATCCAAATGTACAAGAATACACATATTATAAACTTATAAAGGTGTTCAGGTTTTTCTGTCAACCTGGGACCAGTTTCAAGAAATAAATGGATAAATGGCAGGTGAAACAGACATTACTTTAACATACACCTTTTCCTCTGATTTATGCTTCATGAAGAATAAGGAAAACTAACAAATTACCAAACAGAAATGAAATGACAAATGGCTAACATTTGTTTGATTTCTGTTCAGTGAGAAGAAATCTCTGGTAATGATATCATCATCTTAAGCCAGCCAATAGATGAGAAGCTTGAGTTTACTGTTTACTGTTGTAAAAGAAAGCAATAAAGCATGAGTTTTTTTTACCAGAAGTTTTATCTCGACTCAAAGACTAAAACTGATTTTGGGGGGGAAAAATTCTCTATGTGGACATCCCTATATCCGGCTTGATTGACTCATATGTGATATATATGTGTGTGCAGGGTGTAGGTGTGTTGAGTCACTTCTTGGAGCTGCATTTCAGACAGCTTGAGATACCACCCACCAGCGAGTTGCATTTTTTAATGTAGGACATGTCAGTGCTGTCAAGGTAAATATAATCTACCTATGCACGTTAAATAACACGCTTTAATTGTATTAGTTAAAAATTATATACATTAGATGTGCATTTCAGCACCTGCAAAACATTTTAGTTTAGTCATAAGCACAAGTCAAGCTGTATGAATTTAATTTTCTAGTTAATCCTATACAGATTGCAGTAAAGAAGGACTGATGTGCTAGAAGTTATTGTCTTTGTGTGTTTGTTGCGGTTACTTTCACTCACTCATTGCAAAACTGGTTGATCGTATGAATAAACAACGGATTAAAACAGCAATACAGCAGAAGAGATGACTTGTCTAAGAAAATAAACGTCGCATACAATTCCTGCTCCTGAACGCTCCCCAGCCTGACTGCGTGCGTGTACTGTACGTGTGAGCTTTGTGGCTATGGTGAGTGCTGCTTTGGCGGCTGGGCTGCCGTGGTTACGGCTCTGCGTTCTTTAGGTAAATCGAACAAGCAGCCAGGTATTCCCATGACCATTGATCCGTTTACAGGATGACTGGTGGAGGTTTTAATGTTGCACAGAACCTTCCTGACAACAGGGAGGTTCCGTCTTAATATGTGCATTTTTGTAATTCCCTCGTTAGACAAAATGTCTAACGAGGGAATTACAAAAATACCAACACATTATTAGCTGCACAAAAACTTAAATATAATTTCTTCAATTAAATGGGGTAAAACCTAAATATACACAGAATAGAATAAGCTACTCCTATTGGTCCAATTCAAATTCAAGCTACTGTGATGTTTATTTTTGTTGGTTTGTGTACCTAGAAACCCTTTTTGTGTGTCCCAATGTAATGAAATGAGAAACACACGATAAACCACCTTTAAGACATGGAACCTCATCATCTGTGTTGGTGAGCTAGTTAGAATAGCAAAACAAATTAGTAAGACACATTAGTAAACATCTAATGTTTACCAATGTGCAAAGATCCAGGATCAGCTACCTGTCTGCTCATATAGATGTTTTAACGAACAAAAAAGCAATAAAAAATTTCTAAATGAATTAAATTGCATATTTTTCAGTTTTATAACTTCTCACTTCTTTGTTCTACCTATTTTCTTGTTTTTGTTGTTGTTTGTACTTTTTTTTTTTTTTACAAATAGGTTTATCACTCATCAAGAACTACACAAGACAACTTTAATAGGACCTTTAATGAAAAGCAGTCATATTAAAACTAAGGATGTGGCTGAAGGTTTTGAGCTCACCTTAATAAAGATCTCAGTAAGGGTCGAACCAATGCAGCTTCTGGGCCCACGGCCAAAAGAACACAGCAAATGCTCCTGGCCTGCATTCCTGAAGAAAACCAGAGAATACAAGAAAGTTCAAAGAAAATGTTGAGTATTCTAGAATTTTCTATTTCAGTTTTCACAGATATTCAGGGAAGTTTTTCTCTAACTAATAAAAGCCAGTAGAAAACGGCTAGGTGAGTTACAGAATGTGCCAAAAATAAATAAATAAATAAATCTGAAAATAGACATTAATTGTCCAAAGTTATTTGTCTGTCTCCCTCTGTCGAACCTGGAAATGTCCAGAAGAGAAATACATGCTGGTAGTTTCCATCCTCTAGTCAATAACCTGTCCATTCAGGCCATCTCCTGTGTCTAATGTATCCTGTCTTCCTGAAACCTGAGCTCTGATTAAAGGCAAACAGGAAGCATTAGAGATGTGCGGAGTCTGGAAGCAGTTTGCCAGATGGTTGGTGTGTGTGTGAGCGGAGAGATTATTAGTGTTCTCGCTGCTATATTTCTAACAATTTAATGTACTATTAGGGAACATCCTAGAACATTAAAACGATTGCCGTACAGCGGAGTCCTGTAATGCTGAGAGCCGGAGAGAGAAGACGCGCTACGGCAAAAGAACATGTCAAATATGATGAATGGAAGGAAAATGAGTCCAATCTTGAGTGTAATATGGTGGACAATATAATTCATTTTACTGCATAAAAGTACAATGAGCGAGAAGTCCAGGACTCCATGACCCAGACACCAAATGTACGAACATCATGTCGTATTGGTAATAGATATATTAGATATAAATTGTTAGAAAAGAAAGCAGTTCATGAAAAATGCATTTAGATTAGGGAAGCTGTGATCACATTCCAAATATGGGTTCCCAGTCAAGGCTTTTTTAAATAATTCACTTAGAAGTCCATTAATAAACTCAACTCAATACTTGTTGACAGTCAACTGACTTTGATTTTATGTCCGCTCAACCCATAGTGTTTGTTGTGTGGATGAGGTATCCACGTTTTGTTTTTAAAATTATTTATTATACCAATTGTTTTGTTGATGGAACAAATCTGGGTTTTCCCTAATAACCTTTTAATCATGTTTGCATGAAAACAGAGTGTGCTGGCTGCTGCATCTCACAGTTTGAATCAAGTTACTGGATCTTTGCACAGAGTTGAGAGAGCAGTTGAAACACCAGTTACTGAATTTTATGACGTTCCAAGAAAAAGGGGGTACATTTTACAACAGGTGAACAACTCTTTTCTTAAATTATTTCTACATATGATTATGTTTGCTCCCTGATGGATCTGTTTTGCTTGAAATGTTTTGTCACACCTAAACATTTCAGACCACCAAACACATTTTTTTTTTATTTGCACATTGCATTGGCATTTGCACGTTCTGATCAGTGCAAAAATAATGACATTTCCCTTAGCACTTCTGTGTTTTAAAAGGCTACATCAACAATAAAAAGACTTAGATTTACATTACAACCCTTAAGAAAAACATCTTCTGAAATAATCCACGGGTTGAGTTTAATGCAAAAGCCAGATAAGCTATAAATACTAACAAATGTTTCCACAGACAAGAAGAAATGTTCCTGATCTCAAATTCCTCTAAAATATCTGCTGCAGTCGCTGAGATTCCTATCTGACTTGGTAACATTTCCGATTATTTGGGGTCGGCGCATGTGTGGGCGTTTGGCTAATGGGATGTTAGCTTGCCTGTTCACTTCCTTCCGAAAGAGCAAAGACACATGAATGCATAAATGTACACCATAACAATATACAGTGGGACTAGGTCCAAAAGAAACACACACAAAAAAAACAAGACCAGATGAAACTGTGATGATTGTAGGTGGGCTTGTTATATAACAGGACTGCAGTCATTAAATTAAAGAGCCAGGTGGCTTGAAAATAAGGCTGGAAACTATCACGGCAGACAGTAAAGCAGTTTCCGGATAAGCTGACAGATGGAGAAGCAGGGTGAGAGGCAGATAGAAGAAAGGGGAAACAGACTGGACGATGAAGGAAACCTAAGAGAAAAAAACAGCAAAAGGCACAAGCAGACACACGGTCAGCAATATTTATGAATCTTGTTGCAGAAACTCAGTAGCAAAGAGGAAATTAATCTTTAATTGTTAACCTCCATTTTTTTCAGCCCTACTAGTTTCTGCAAAAGACAAAAAGTTCTAAATAGCGTAATGTAGGGAAAGTCACCAAATATCAATGAAGGCAGGAAAATGCAAGATTAAAGTTTTTTAATAAAATCATGTGGCTGAGATGCTTTTCCAGTATCTGCATGGAAGCCCCAATATCTGGAAACAATGGTCACAATTAAGGCAAATTGGAAAAAAAAAAATTAAACTGTGTTGTAAAGTATGTGTTTATTTAGTGCATGTAACACGTTCATTGTGATATTTACCAACATTTTACATCTTGCATATATATAACTGATATGGTTGAGTTTCAATAATAATGGTTTTTAAATTACGTCATTAGTGCAGGACACAACATTTTGGTAATGAAAATGCTAAGAAAAATGTTGCACAATTAGAGATGAAAAACGACAAAAGTCAAGTCAACTGTTCCTATTTATGTACAAGCTAGCAATAGCAGCATAGCTAGCGGCAGGTTGCCAATGTTTTCATCCACCTTGCTGCTCAACCTTTTTACACCTTAGTGTGTTTTTTATTGTAAAGTGTGATTAAGATACATGTGTTAGCATGAAATGCTTTTTTTGAGCAACTATTCATCAATCTATGGTTTACAGAAACTCACACATACATTATTTAAATATTCTACTGCATAAATACGCCTGTAAAAGGGCAACTCTGTACCAACAATGTTTGATGAAAAAAGATTTGCTTGCATTTGTTGCATGTGCCAAACACACTGACTAATGTCTTAAGGCCCAAAGCTGGGAATCATTCAACTATTGAATGCATTTTTAGACAGAAGAGAAACTAATTTACAAATTAGTTGTAATGACATATATAGATGATAAAGACAGTATAATACTCCATCTTTTGTCAAACCCCAGGTATTTAATCAGTCCACATAGATTCATACCCCGTTTTTTTATCTGTTTTTTTTTTATAGCTTTATTTTTTTGCACCTTTTACGTCACTGCTGCAAGGAAAATCTCCTCTGACTCATTCTTTAACCCTGCCCCAATCTGCACGATGCACTAAGGGAATCCCTGTTGGTAAAAATAGGTGTGGGGGCAGGGGGACAGTTACTAAGGCAGCAGCTTCCTGTCTGCTCATATAGATGTTTCTTTTCTTAGTTAAATTGTCAAAATACAGTACATTCTAGAAATGACCATAATAATTCAAATTAAGTTGAATTATTCATTCATTTAAAACTGAATTCAATACAACTAGTTAAGCATATTATCAAGAACTACATTGATCAAGCAGGTGTAAGATATCTTTGAACTACTTATTTTTTTATTTTTTGTACCTGTCTATTTCTCCCTGTCCAATGCTTTCTGCTGAAATTGACAAAATGTAATAAAGCATCAAGGTTTTGTCTGAAAACCTAAATCTTTTCCCACAAAAATCCTGCTGTTGCAAGTGAACCCTCTCCGGTCACTTCATGATAAACACCTGTTCAGATGATTGTCAACACACATAGCAAATTGTCCAATCCCATCCCAGCATCAGAACGAGCATCAAAATGGGGAAGAAATGTGGCCTTGTTGTTGGAACCTGACGGGTTTCTCTGAGTGGCAGAATGCTCACACATAAAAAAAAAAAAACTGGCTTTACAGGAAATTGTCTAAAAAATGGAAAAATAACACAGGAAAGAGGCTGCAATTCACAGAGGCTGAGCAAAAATAATAGTTTGAAAACAAGTCTTCAGGTCTGATGAGAATCAATTTCAGCAGCCATTTTCAGATGGGCACACGTTGGTTCCATTAGTACCTTTAGTAACTTTTTCCGCAATCAGCATTTACTAATTCATCCTTCCCAAAAGGTGTCAACTAATTCACATTATTTTAAAGTCAAACAATGATAATATGTATGAAGCGTTTCTTTGGCTTTGAACAAAGTATCAGTAAGAGTCGTTATTACGCCATCAACGCAAACCGTGTCAGTATTGTGAATGACAGCAAATGTTCCAGTGTTGAACTGCTGAGGGGGGAGACTGTGTGTTTGCAGCTCCGCAGCACTGCTGTGAAAAGCTCCAAGTCAACAAGCGGAGGTGAAAATGGCTTTGCCAGAATCAGTGCTGCAACTAATGAGCTTCTAGTCAGATAGTTTTAGTACAGATTACAACCTGAATATTGATATTCTTCTCTTTTGGATACCCAACAGTGTATATTTAGGTATGCACAGAATGCTTAAAGACAAAGGTAGGTGAATAGTTTCCATGGCAATGGATGCATACATTACCAAGGCATTAATAAGCATGAATGAGAACAAACATGTGAACTGAGGAGGTGAATGAAAACAGAAAAGGGTCGACAGGGAGAGGAAACAGGTGAATGGCCCCAGATGAGGTTTTATTTGTCCAGAGAAGTTACAAACATTTTTTTTAGGCTCACATTTTTACACTACTCAGTTCTTCTCAATACTTTAAAGATAATGGATGCAGAGTATAAATACTATAGTATAATATTTATAATATAATATAATGTTTAAAGAAGACCTCCACAGTAATGTTTGGGGTGTTTTTGACAAATGTTCGCCTTTTCAGATCATAATTGTTTCCTCAAACCATCTGACCTTCAGTTAGTCTTTCAAGTACTGAATTGCAATTTCTCAGCTTATTCAGTTTTTCCAACCAAAAGTGATGCCCTTGACTACAACAATGACAACAATAAAAAACCTTGCTGCTGAAAGAAATAATTCTTTAATTTCCTTTCCTTTGTAAATGTTTTCCAGACCGTGAAAAAAAAAAAAAAGACCATGTGCTGAAAGAATACCTAGACGAAAATGCAACCTTTTATTCTATTGCCGTTTTAATGAAAAAAGGCTCTTTATGACACATTTCCTCAACATCCTTAATGTGTTACAATAACGGAAAGCTTCCTGTCTCTTTCTGCTCTAATGGTCAGTATATGTGAGGAAGTGTTTGTTACGACATTAAGCCACAGCAGATTAGCACATGAATCAAACTTAGAGTGATGGTGCAATAGGTAATGCCCTGTATGGTTCTTGAACATAGGTGAATGTATAAACTTCACCTGTTGTGGTAAAATCCAAATCATTCACAGTAAATACTCATATACTGGTATAACTATTCTGGAAGTAAACCTAAGAACACTGTGTCACCTGTCAAACACGATGCCGTTGTACAAAATTGATGAAATAACGAAGGACAAGGACTAGCTTCTCATTCTTCACAAATCAACAACTTGACAATTGAAAGTGTGATATCATAGTGCTTCAGCATCATTGCATTCAGGCCAACGATTCTGAATGCACAGGAAAACTGTTTTTAGAGAGGATAAACATAAATTTGTTATAAAAGAATTACTGATTGCACTTTAAAAATCAGGTAACTTTATGTTATTAAAGGTAAAGTTTAAACAGTAATGATTTCTTGGTTAATGTCAAGTTGTCATAACAAAGACATTTTGAATAATGTCAACTTTGTATTAAAAGTGTCATAATTTACCAAATGACGCTTTATGACAACAGTCATAAATATTCATGAAGGCTTATTCATGTTCATGACAGGTGTTATGTCATGTTTATGACAGTATCATGTCAGTCTTATTCAGCCCCCTTCAAATAAAGTGTTACCGCATTCTGAAATGACTTTCCCAAAGCCCAATCTTCAACTCCACTGAAAATCATGGAATATATTTACAATCCAAGTCTGTAAACCAACTAATTTAAA
>NW_015113139.1:318155-327331 GCF_001443285.1 Poecilia latipinna | reverse complement strand
TAAAATACAGTTTTTGTGCCCAAGAGTCAAAGGTGGATCAATGTGATTATGAACAACCGAGTTTCAAACATCTAATTTCATCATGATTTTCAGAGTTTCAACTACTTTGTATCTGCGTACCTCCTGGTGTCCCACAGTTTGACCAGGTTGTCCAGGGAACCGGAGATGAGCTGGTGCTCATGGGAAGGCGCCCACTTGACTGCGGTGATCCAGCCGGTGTGGGACGTCAGAGACAACAGCACCAGCGTTCCGTCTGATGAGCAGAAGTTGCAGAAATGACATGAGAAAGTAGAAAAGAAGAGGGGTTGTTTGTAAAACTTTTTTTCCTGATAATTTAAGCTCAGTTGGTACCTTTGGTGCGAGGGTCCCAGAGTCTGATGTGTCTGTCGGTGCTGGCTGAGGCCAGCCGTCGACACAGAGGAGAGTAGGAGATGCAGTTGAACACTTTACTGCCCGACTGGGGGGGAACAAAACAGAATGCATTGTGGGAAACATGACAGAAATTTACTAGTAAACAGATGCATCTACAAAACCACTCCCACACATTTATATATCAAAGTGCTCATCATTTCAGCATTGGTTGGCATTATAATAATCTTCAACATATTTTATTGGGATATTATTATGCTAGGGAACAACTCAAAGAACCAATTAGCAGGAAGTCCATTTTTCTAAAAGCGGTGGAGGAAAAAAAAAAAAAAAAGCAAGGTTTTGGCCCACTTCTAAATCTAATTAAAATCTACCAATCAGATGTCGAGCGATTTTTCAATTCAGTTTAATTAAATTCAAATATACTTCACTCATCATAAAGGAAAATTTACGATTAGGGCCACTACAGATGGAAAAAAAAAGAGGAAGTGTACATTTTCACCTAAAAGTTAACATTTTCTGGAACGAAGAAGGAAATTTGTGAGATTGATCACAAAACTTTTTTTTTCCTTACAAATTTTTCAACTCATCAAACTCAGAAATTTCAAAGTTTTTTTTTCTCAAATAAAACTTCCATTGAGGTTGAAAATGTGTTGGTTTCCAAAATTTGACAGAAAACAAGTTGAGATTCATCTCAGAAATCTTTGAGAAATTCTTTTTCAAACTAAGAATTTTTCATTCTAGAACAATGACAGAAAACTTTGAGATTAAAGTTAAACAAAACTTTAATCTCAAAGTTTTGTTCTAGGAAATTTTTGACTTTTCAAACTTGGAAATTCCCACGTTTTTTTCCCCCTCAAAATTTTCTGAGATTTAATTTTCAGTCAAAAATTTGCTAGAAAAAAACTCTGAAATTTCTTCTTGATCATTTTAAAATTTAACAACATTTAAATTTAATATGTTAAAATTTCAAGAAAAACTGCAGCTGTAGCTGGCTCACTTGGGTGGGGACTATTAGTTGAGAATAGTGGCATGAAACACTGCTCTTCTTACCAGCGTGGTCTTCATGACTCCAGCCTCCACGTCCCATAGTCGGATGGTGTGGTCCCAGGATGCACTGCACACTTCCTCGCTGTCACACCACAAGACGGAGGACACCGCCTCGTTGTGTCCGGACAACGTCATCAAGGGAGTCTGTGTTGGAGAAGGAAAACACGAGTCAGAAGCTGGAGGTGCGGTTTTAAGCTCTTCCAGGTCGGGTTCTGTGCGCACCCTGGTCAGGCCGAGCTGCTGCGTCTTCTGTTTCTTCCTGGGCCGGTCAGCGGACTCCTCCACCTCGTCCGCCTCCTCCGTGGGCACCGCCGACCAGATCTTCAACATTTTGTCCCAGGAGCCGCTGCAGAACTGGAGGAAATGGAGAAAACGCTTTTAATCTGAGCTTTTCGATTCAAAAATAAAACGCTAACTAACGCTTTAAATATTGACCTTAGAGCCTGTGGGGTCTGTGGAAATGGCGTCGACGCTTCCTGTGTGTCCGCGGCAACAGTGTCTGGCTTTCACCTGGTTCCTCTCAGAGTTCCACTCCCACAGCAGGACGGTCTGGTCCAGAGATGCAGTCAGGAGCAAGGACGTCAGGCCGTCTGTACAGCAAAACACAACTTTAAGTAAAAAAAAAAAAAAAAGAACCTACAAACTGGGATGTAAAGGTCTAAGCAAGCTGACCTCTTTTGACCCAGGCAACATCCTTCACCACATCAGAGTGTCCAGCCACTGTCGTCACCACCTTCCCTTCCAAAGACCATATCCTGGCTGTCTTATCATACGATCCTGTTAGGATCCTGGAAAACAGGGGGGAATATTTAACAAAACTGGAGCTTTGTTAAAGGGAATAAGTGACATTTGCCAAACCAAAGCAGGAAACGTTTACCACTCGCTGTCCGCCTCCACGGAGCTGATCCAGTCGTCATGCATGATGCACTCCTCCGGCTCTGGCGCCGTGATCCGCTGCACGTACTCTATCTCCACTACGTCTTCCTGAAACACAGACGGGAACACTCAGCTCTACTGGGTTTTAGAACAGTTAAAGTTAAAAGTTAAAGAAAGTTCAGGCCGGTCTTACTGTTGATATTCCCTCTGTCTCCATGTGAGTGGCCAGCTGGGTTCGCAGGAATTGACCCTTGACCAGGAAGTCAAACTCCACTCTACTGTGAGATGCTGTTGGAGCAAGCACAAAATACTGTAACAAATGAACCGCGGTTATATCTTGAATTTATAGCCAGTTTTTGTGGATTTTCTTTTTAAATCAGCAATATTGCAACAAGTAACTGGATAGTTTGCAAAAGTTTTTCCTTATGTCTTGGTATGGAAGGTTACTTAAATGTAAATTGAGAATATTGTTTCATAGTATTGCAAAAAATAATTTGAAGGCTTATCCTAACAATTTAGATTCATTATCATGATCAATTCCAATTAATGGCATTTAAAAGCCACATTAATTTACAGTATTGTCAGGAATGTTTACATTTTCTCCACTATTTGTTCCATGAAGGCATCATTATGTTCAAGAGTATTTTTCTAGAACAGTATTCATCTTTGTGAGGCTACGACTGCTGTTTCATGCAATTACGGAAAATAAATACTTTTTATTTTATAAGATATGTGCCAGTTTTCTTGGGTAAAAGCAGCTATGCTCATGGTAGCATAATTTGAATTGTTTATGTTTTCTGTCACTTTACCATGCTTTGCTTCCAGGAGCTTGTTGATAACGTTGCTAAGATCCTGGACTTCAGAGGCAGCTGGGATGGAGAAAGGGACGTCATCTACAACATACCTACACAGAGAGAGAGAGAGAGCTATCAGCCTGTTTCAGTGCTATTAAATTAAAAGGTAAATAATGACAGCAGCTAGTCCTAACTTTACGTTTATTATAAATAGCTTGCTAAAATTACGGACCACGTGCACTTTAGTACTAAGTCAACAACAGAACTCAACCGCAAAGATTAAATAAATTTGACTCTACTACAGTTTAGCTTCACGAACTAGCTGCTCAGTTAGCTTAAAGCGTTGTTACTGCGTCTCTGTTTACAGTCTCACCTTTGGTCTTCTGTGAAGAACCTCGCCTGTAACTGCGACATTTTGACTTGTGTAAGACAAAAATGTATATATATATCCCAGAAATTAGCAAACTGTCATAAAACTATTCCGCTTCACTTCATAACATATCCAATTCTCATGCAGTGTCGCCATGTGCTGTGTGGGAAGACTTTCAAGTCGAAAACCGATCGAGTTCGGCGACTCGTTGATCGCCTGATCATGACTGGTTACTGAGCACTACCCCATTGACGCACGCGCGAATGAATTCTACGGCAACTTCAGCGCCATTTTATGAGTGGCATTTTCAAACCTTCATCCATAGCACTTGTTCCGAAAGTTTTAATAGAAGCTAAGTACTGTGAGGTCTCTTCTTCTTCATATTAAATAAATAAAAAAATATATATATGTGTAATAAAATACTTCATTATAATTTAACTTTTATCACATTTGAATGCTTCATACTATTAAGCTAATTTCAATCATAAAAAAAGATAACCCGAGTGAATTAAAAGGTTGTTTTTAAACGGAGATTTAATTTAGAAAGACAAAAAAGCTAGCATTATTAGCCCTAATGCTAATAACTTGTTAATTTACCACTGCCATCAAGCATTAAGAATAAATGACGATGACTAATTAACACTGACTTGAATATTTATCCAATCAATCATGTTTATTTACATACCACAATTCAGCAGCAAGACAATGTGGTTAACCACAGCAATGTGGTTTATATTATAAAAACACGAAAATAGTCATAGAACACAGTCAGCAATTGAAGAGCATTGCCTACAATCTGTTTAACTTTATTCCAGTTCATATGCGTACAGTAAACTCTTTTGACCTCTGACTAAATCAAAACTACCCTGTTTCATCCTGATGGATAATGCTTATTATTCAGTCATTCAATTACAAGACTTTCAATGTAGAAATCTGTAGTTTTGACATCTAAACGATGGCTTCAGGGAAATTTTGAGAAATTACGTAAGTTTTTTTAATTAGGGCACAAGTTTAGATTTTTATGAAACAGAAAACAGTCATGACTCAAATGAGAAATCTCCATTTATTTGTCTCGTCATTCACATTTGATCTCATTTCATACAGACGTCTCAACATGAAAACAGCTAAATTAAACGGATAAAAAAGAAACATTAGAAACTCCGTGAGATTTCACTCATGACTGGAGCGACGCTCTCTCTCATCCATAAAATGAGATCTGCCGAATTTCACATTCGTCTTTCATGCCAGGGAATAGGCACCATAATACTGCTGTGCCTTTTTGAAGATAAAAATGTTTGAGACAAATGTATAAAGAAAGAAAAGCCAAAATAAAGAATATACACTATGCTAACTCTTCAATCATCCTCTTCCTCCTTCACCTTCTTTTTTTTCTTCTTTTTCTTCTTTTCTGTTGGCTGAAAAGCAAAGACGAGAGCAGTTAAAAAAAATTAATTAAAACTATAAAAAATTTGATTCAATATGTGAAGTTTACCTCCTCACTGATTGGTATCTCCTCATCTTCTTCCTTTGGCTCCTCAGGTTCCTCCTCTGCCTTCTTTTCCTTCTTCTTCTTCTTTTTCTTGGGAGACTCTGCTGCCGTTTCGACCTCTTGCTCTAGAAAACAAGACGGGGACGTTTTTGAGCATCGTGGATTCCTGAACGTATTTGGAAGAGTTTTTCTCTTTTGAAATACACACACCTTCTGCTACCGGTTCCTTTTTGGGCTTTTTGAACTTGGTTACAGGTACAGGGTCCTGTTCACTCTTCTCCCCCTCGACTTCCTCAAATTTCCTCTTTTTCGAGGTGGACGGAATTGTCGAGTCGCCGGATGGATCATAGATTTTCACCTCGCTGAGTTGGAAGAAACAAAAAGGCATTTAATAATCCCACTTGGGGAAAAAAAAAAAAAAAGAAAACTCCCAAAAAGCAGGAACAAGTTGCTCCTCACCTCTTGTGCTGGTATTTGTCTGCCTTTGCCATTGCTTTGCCTGTTCCGCTGATTCTTCGGATCTGTGGCGGGAAAGAAATCGGGAGTTAAAGGCAAACAAAGGAGGACAAACAAAGCGGGTCAGAATCGATCTTCGGACTCTTACTCCTCTGTCCTCCAGCTGTCGTAGTCTGGCCTCCAGCTTGGCCCGGTTCTCTGCTCCCATTTCTGCGTTCGTGTCCTCGCCAAGTGCGTCGTATCGGATAGCCAGCGCTGTTTTAGCCGCCAGCATTCGGGAAATCTGGACATAACGCGACAGGAGAGCATTTGATTTAGTGATGTCATTTTGAGACTTTTCTTTTTCTTTTTTTTAATTCCTTTTGGGATCATTAAAGTATTTTTGAAATTTGAATTGAACTATACAAAATGAACAAAACTAACTAAATTGATGATGAAATCTCTAACCAAAATTGCATTTGAAAAAATAATTCAGCTTAGACAGGGAGAACAGGCACAAGGGGAAGGTAGTGCAAACTATCTACTTTGTACTGGGTGTCAATTGTTTGCAGTACTTCTCTAAATGGTGACTTTTCAACAATTTGCGCAAATTATCACTATCATTTTGATAAATAATTTTTGCTTTATTGCGACAGGTGTCCTGAACTCACCTTTCCTTTGTTCTTAGCCGTAGTCTGACCCACCAAAGAGGCGTGATAGATGAGCCCATACTTGGGAGTGTCTTTACGGGTCTTCAGCGCTCTGAACAGGGCCTTCTCGGCTCCGAGGATCTGCACTGTGGAGGCTGGGTGCTTTGCCAGGTTGAGAAGGGAACCTTAACACAAAGAAAAACATAAATAAATAAAAATTAGAGGATGAAGAACATCTTTCTGGTCAGAATCTGTTTGCAGGGACTCCTAATGACAGCTCAGATGAGGTAGTGACTTAAAACCATCACATGCATTCAGCAAAATGACATCCTGTCGTTATCATCACTGCTGTCGCTTTAAATACACGGTTGCTTCGCTCATGTCACTGTTTTCCCAGAGCAGTATTTTCTGGTCCATTTTTACTGAATAAATTTACTATGAATTCATTCATTTATGACAAAAAAACCCAACAACAAATAGATGAACAGTAATAGAAGGCCAGATACAGTAATGATCATTTTTTGACAATAGCTGCGTTTCCACTGAACATGATTGCACAAATTGAAATGACGAAAAAATGTTTGTATCAGACAAATCATGTGATCGACAAACAGATGTTACTACTGGCGAAAAAGAAGAAGACCGGAAGTGGTAGTAGGAGAATAGTATGCCATGTTTTTTATAAATTAATGAGAAATTGCGAAATTGTTGGGTTTTTTTTTTTTTACATTGGCAAAATATCAGTAAAGTTTTGTGCACACTTGTTGTGGAAAGTGACAGAGAACTGATTCTTTTTTTTTCCCTTTACACTGACCAGCATGGGAGATGAGGCGCGCGCCGACCAGCTCGCCCACCATCACCGTCAGATTCGGGGCGATAGCCATCATTCTGTTCTTCAGGTAGTCGTAGAGCTGAGCGCGGTACTCTGAGATCTCGATGACCTGAGAGGAAACAACAGATCCATGTTACAGACATGCACTCGGCCAGCCGGACGCCTCGCGTTGACCTGCAGCTGTTCAGAGGAGGTAGTGACTGACCCACACCGAAAGTTTCAGGATGAAGACGACTGTCAGCGTCATCATCACAGCCGCTCTCAAACGTGCTAGCGCTTTTACGAAAGACCTCTACCTGATCGCACAGGTGCCGGATGTTGCCAATGTCCTGCTCCGACACTTCTGTTCCCATGGAGATCTCGGCTGCTAGCTTGACCTCAGCTTCAATCTCCTCCGGGAGGATCTCCGACAGATCGGTAGTGGCCACGTTGGTGCGGTCACCTGCAAAGACAAAGAGTTTTAAAAATCGACATTTCCTACAAGAAAAGCAATCTTTGTTTTTTCCCCCACTCCGAATGAAGCTTACCGACTTTGCGGACGGTTTTGCAGTAGGCCAGGTTGTCTGTGACGACCTTCCCCAGCTCAGGGAAGTGCCAGCCGTACCACTCCCTGCAGCGCATGTTGTAGTTGTTCAGCTCCTTGTCCAGGTCATCCAGAAGAGCTGGCGACGAAGAAAAATAAAAAATAAATAGCCCAACTCACATCACTAACACGCACAACAATTCTTGATGAGTGGTAAAACATCTACAGCAAAATGTAGTTCTGGGCTACAAGCTCTGCACATACAGAATAGGCCAATCACAAACAGATTCTACTTTATATACAATTACTTAATGCTTATTAATATATGCCAATCCCAAATGTCCCAAAATTAAGGAAATCGGTTGGCCGATAAATCAAGGCACCCCTATTCTTAACTACTATGATGCAAGTTTGACCTCAATTAGCTTTACTTTTGCATCCAACACTCCACATTGCAACTGGAAGACAATCAGTAAAAAAAAAAAAAAAAGTGTCCTTCAAAAACTATTACTCATCAGAATGGAAATTACTGAGCTCATTTTAATTTGTCATGCAATTAAGTGCTTATTGCACCAGGCTTATTTATATTCTTCCATTTTACCATTATACACTACTTGGTTGATTACAAAAATCTCAATAAAATAGTCAAATATGAAATGTTTCATATATATGTATATAAACTACACACTTACAGATGGCCTGCACAATCATTGTGTCCACTTTGTCGGGGCTGAACTTGAGCTTATAACGGGACAAACTGAAAACAGATGGGGGGAAAAAAAACAATAAAATCTAGTTAATTCACAAGCACTGTTTTCTGTTAATCGAGATCAAAAAAATAAATAAAGACCAAAGAGCCTCAGTGGTAGTGACGAATGCTGAGGAAAATCCACACGGATATTTTCAGACAGCAAAATGTAATCACTGGCAGCAGCCGCTTCCCCAACTCCCTCAGCCTGCGAGCTACCGACCTGTGAGCCAAGCCCAGCGACATGGCGCTGATCTCTCTGGGAGGAAGTCCGGAGATCAGGGCCTCCATCTGGCTGCGGATGCACCTCATGAGCTCGGCCACGGCGGGGCTGTGGACACAGCTCAGGTCCAGCTTTTCCTGAGGAAAACACACCGTCAGACTCAATCTACTCCTCCTGCCATAACGGTTTCTGTTGCAAATTGCTGTGTACTCACTTTAATGACTCCGCCCAGTTTCGCGTCGCTAATGGCGAGCTGTTCATGAGCTTCTTTGGCGACAACTTTCTTCAGAACCTTCTTCAGACTCTTGCCGAGTTTTCCCTCAACAAGGGCGGTGGCAGCTTAGCAACAAAGGTGAGAAGAACAGTTACTACATGCACGGGCAAAAGAAGCAAAAATAAAACTTTACTGGTTACAAATGAAATAATATCGGATATCGGCATCAGCTTACATTTTAGTCACTCCTAACTTTAATTAGGTAAAAACTCTGAAACTTAAAATTGTATGTTGCTGAATAAAAAATCTGAGGCATTGAGGATGTTATGGTCTCAGTGGTAGTGACGATTGTGTGGGATACCTCATGTTTCCATCAGCCACAGACATACATCACAGACCAGACTGCAAGTCAAAAAGCATAAAGGAGAACAATGCAGTACCTGCTAAGGCCTCTGTTGTGTCCTGGAACTTCTCAAAGTGCTTCAGTTTCAGTCTGGAGGAAGAAAACGACAAAAAAAAAAAAAAAAAAAAAAAAAAAAAAAACAAGCCGGGGGTTTTTTTGAAAGGAAAACCCTTAACGGGTTTAAAGGGTGAAAAAATGTT
>NW_015113139.1:313107-314747 GCF_001443285.1 Poecilia latipinna | reverse complement strand
AAGCCCCTTGTTTTGTCCGGGAAATTCCAAAAAGGTTTTGTTTTTATTTGGGGGGAAAAAAAAAAAAAAAAAAAAAAAAAAAAAAAAAAAAAAAAAAAACAACTGACGTCAGGTTTTGTTGAATGGCAACCCATTGACTGGTTTACAGGATGTACAATGTCTGAACTTTACATTTTGTTGGCTTTCTCAGGAGTTTCAAACTCCTTGTACAGGCTGTCCACCTGCTGCAGCTTGGATTCATCGAGGACCTAAAAGACATGGTAACCAGAAACATGAGATCTACTAACTTTGCACTCTACTTCAGCATTTCTATTCAGCAGCACTCCTATCCTGCACATTGATTAATAATAAATGGGTCAGTTGCTCTCATACCTTCTGTTATTTACTATTGTTCCCCGTTTAGTAAGATCATTTGATTAAGATATTTTTTAACATTCCACACTACAAAATAAGTTATAAAATATTTAGGATTCACACTGACATGTATCAGGTCAATATTGATATTGGCCAATACTCAACGAGGCAATATTGTTATTGTATGGGAAGTGAAAAAGTTGTATCGGGAAACCCTTACAACAAATAACATTTGAATTAGAAAGTGTATTTTTTGTTTGTTTGTTTTTTACATGAAGCAGACTGATTTGAAGCAAGTCTGGATCATTGTTAATGTAGTTTTAAAAATTACATGTCCCCTTTTATAAGAGCTTCTTAGCTTTTGACTTAAGACTCCTAATACATTAAGCAATGATCAAAAGAGGAATATACACTTCTTGACACTGTATGTAATTCTATCACAACCAAAAGCAGATTGATTTGTTCTGGCCGAACAAGCTTTAAAATTGCCCCCCATGTTGAGCCATTGAAATAAACAGGCAGATGAGGCTCCATGTTCACACGTGGTTACAGGCCCGTCGCAATGCTAGCTCTGTGTTAGCATAGCTTAGACAAACATTATCACGATATGTAAAAATACAATGTAGCATCCCCCAACACGACCAGCACATTTACTACTTTAACTGCATTTTGTCACGTGCTGCTGCAAAATGTAAATCCCAACCAGTTACATTTTCCGAGTTACGTTGCTAATCGGAGCTAATTTTTGCATGCTAACTTCGCATGCAAAAAGTATCAAAACCTGAATGACGCTTTTAAATAATTGTGAAAAAAGTTCTACACTTACTTTAAAGATGGCGTAGCCAGCAGCGGTCTCGAATAGCACTAACATCTTTTTAAAATTAGTCCTGTATGTCTGTTAGGAGGCTCCCCGGTAAGGAGAGCGTTGAAGTTTAGCTTCACCGCACACTGCTTCGTTCCTCCACACGCGGTGCAAAGACAGGTCGGCAAAAGGAAACTGATGGGTTGCCAGATCCGCTCACATGGGCTGAAAATACCCGATTTAGCATATCACTTTCAGATCCATTTTAGAAGCGCTCCTTTGCAAATATTATTATTATTATTAACATTATTAATCACTATTAACCATATTTGGATCTTTGGATATAAAATAAAATAAAATAAAAATTATATATATATATATATATATATATATATATATATATATATATATATATATATATATTTTTTTTTTTTTTTTTTTTTTTTTTTTTTAAATTTTTTTTTTTTTTTTTTTTTTTTTTTTT
>NW_015113139.1:282948-309898 GCF_001443285.1 Poecilia latipinna | reverse complement strand
AAAATATATATAAAAAAAAATAATATATTATATTTATTAATATTTAAAATAAAATTTTTTTTTTTTTTTTTTTTTTTTTTTTTTTACAAGGATATGCTTTTTATATATATATATTGCATGCATAATCACACATAAGCATGATCACACTAGTATTTTGGTAACCGTCTGACGAAAAACACTGTAATTTAATTTGTTAACATACTCGAAATCTTGATTAAATTAAACTATTTTTGTCTGTGTCCATGAATTGCTTCGCGAGAAGCTTCAATAGAGTTTCGATTTCCGACATCTTTGAACGTAGCACAGTGTCTTTCCTGTTGACACGGAAGTGACGAACTCCAGAAAGAACATGTGCGCTCAGAAGGGGTACGCGGAGGAAAAGTTTTAGTAGAGTTTTGCTAAACATTACCAACAGCGGTTAAATAAATAGTGACCGACCGACAGAAATGAGTGAATCTGAACGCTACCCTCCCCCGGACTTCAGCTGTCCTCCACCGAACTTCAGCTGTCCTCCACCGAACTTCATACAGCAGCCGCAGCAGCAGCCCCGCTCCAGCAGCTTCCACCCCAGCATGTGGAGCTGGGGACAAACGCCCTTTGAGCCCAGCTGGGGCCAAGGCGGCTACTATCACGGCCAAGAGAATGGACCTGCTTACTATGGACCTAAACCACAATTCAGTAAGTGTATTATACAGTTTGTATTTCAGCGTTTGAGTCCAGTTCCCCAGCTATGATCTGGTAGGCCTATTAATAACAGCAAATGTTTGCCTCTTTAACTTGTAAACATTTTAGGATTGATTCGCATGAAAGTTGTCTGATCGTGGATTTCTTCTCAGATCAGCATTTTGGCGGTGAGTGGTGTCAAGCTGGATCTCCCGGTGGCAGACAGAACTACAGACCTCCCTATCAAGGCAAAAAGGTTATTTGTTTATTTTTAAAAAAATCTGTATTCACTTCAGTGACTTTAAAAAAAACATCCATCACTTTTTGAACTTTTTCTCATTTGGTCTTACGTAAACCCAAACATGGATATTTTGTCATACTTACATTTAAATAAATAGGATACAAGGTTTTCTAAATGTTTTCAGCCCTTCTTGCTCTGATATCCAGGCCCGGATTTACAAGGATTTGGGCCCCTTGGACTGGAAGGCATTTTGGTGCCCTCTGCACTAAAGAAAAAATCTTTTGCTGATTCAGATTTCATGAACTGTTTTGTCCTTCCACTTTACAAATATTTACAAATCTGTTGTTCCATCACATAAAATAAAAAGTTTTAGGTTGTGACGTCAAAAAATATGTAAAAAGCCCAAAGCGTATATGAGTACTTTTGCGAGCATAATAGCATCTTTTCTCTTTATTTGGATCTTTCGTTGAATTCACAGCAAAGAAACAGGAAGGAGCCGGAGTTTTCCCATTACTGCGACACCTGTGACCGGGGCTTTAAGAACCAGCAGAAATACGACGAACACGTTTTGCAGCATGTCAAGGTATTTATCTGCCACTGGTCACTTTCTGGATAACATCCGAATCATAACCGATCGTTGTATGAAATATCATCCACAGTGTTCTGTACCTGACTGCAACTTCATGGCTCATGTAAAGCTGGTTGCCATTCACTGGGAGAACGTGCGTAGGCTACGTCTTTGAGCATCACTTAACGTTTTCTTCTTTCTAACGTGTACATATGTTCTAAAAACAGAGCCACGCACCAGGGGCCAAAAGAATCAGGCTGGATACTCCAGAAGAGATTGCTAAATGGAGAGAGGAGAGGCGCAAGTTAGTTCGCATGCGATTTTGAGATATTTTGCCACCTTTATTTCCTGTTCTCTAACCGGATTCCGATTTGATTTATGTGCAGAAACTACCCGACAATTCAGAATATCGAGAGGAAGAAAAGAGTCATGGAGGTGCGGGAGCAGATCGGAGGCGTTCTTGAAACGACTCAGTTTGGGTGAATATGGGCATCGTCTTTTGTTAATATCTGATGGAAACTGCAAATTGTCTTTTCTTGGAAAATTCGAGGCTAATTTAAAAACTTTCTTGAGATACTTTTGTGTCAAGTAGTAAAAAAAGGTTGACTTTCATCTTTGGCTTGGTTATGATAAGTATTTTTTAAAGATTATCAAAACTCTAACTTGGAAACTTAGCCAAGGATCTCAATAACTTGGATGTTGTTCTTTGGGAATCACTGAGTAACAGTCCAGTTCTTTTTCTTATTGTTTTAAGTAAGACACTTTAGATCTGTAAAAATGCATATATATACTTTAATATTTGTTCTCAGGCGCATGAGAGGCAGAGGAAGAGGCAGAGGCAGAGGTCGAGGTCGTGGTTGGGGTAACAGAGGGCCCCTCCCATTAAACGGCACTGCTGCAGAGACCCCCAAACCACTCAACCATCTTTCCACGGGGGGAGATCCACTGGGAGTGCTGGCCAGTACTGACCAAGGTTAGTAAATAAGTAAGCTAATGGTTTGATGGTGAATTTTTAGAAGTAAATCCACTAATGACAGTTTTAGTTACAGATGTTGGCTCCGTTTCTGGTTTCCTCCCAGATTCAGACAAAGAGGAGTCCAGTACGGCTGGCCTGGTTGTGGCCCCGAAACAGATGAGCTCAGCCCTTGGGTCATTACTGGCCAACTACGGTTCTATGAGTGAAAGCGACGAGGAGCCAGAAGGTACGCTTCTAGGTTTCTTCCAGACAAATTCTAGACGGTGTCTTTCTGTAGTTCTTCTGTGTTTAACCAGATCTTTGTTTTCTGTAGATGTCCCCGCTCTGAGAGCCAAAGAAGTTGTCAGAGAAAACGAGACCCTGCTAAACAAAAGGACGCCAACTTCCGAGGACAGTCAGTCTAAACATGTGGAAAAGCCCAGCGAGACTCGGACAGTTCCTCAACCAACCTCTGGCCCCGGCATGTGGAATGAGAGAAGAGGAAGAGGAGGGAGGAGAGGAGGAAGGGGACAAAGACGCAGAGACACGCCTCAATCACGCCGCGCGACTTTACTGGAAATGGTATTTTCATGTGACATAAAACTAGCATAAATTTAAGAGATGCACCAACAAATCTTCTGTTTGGTCAAAAAGAGGTTTCACTTTGAACATCATTATTACTGATTGGCTGGTTGGTGCATCATATACAATGACTAGTATATGATGCTAAAAACTTTTTAATATCTTATATTAGCCAGTGGCCCTTACTAAAAAGGCTAATCGCTATTTGCCCTTGTAGGGCTATCACCCCCATAGTAACGTATATTAGCCCTTACTAAGTTTAAGGGCAAATAAAATAGAGTAAGTTGTAGTAAAAACTCTTGTAATTGTAGTTCTTGGAGAGAAATTGGAATTAGCTGAAATTGGCATTAGGAGGTCATAGCTTTACAAAGTTGTAGATCTGAACAAACATGATTGGTACGTCTCAAACAAATGTCATTTTCAGTCTAATTCGCTCCATTGCCCATCCATCAAAATATTCATTATCACATATTACTGTTTTTTTTCCCCTCTGTGTAGTTACTGGCCCCAGACATCCGCCACGAGAGGAATGTTCTGCTGCAGTGTGTACGATATGTTGTCCGCAACCACTTTTTCGGGCTGGAAAACGGATCTCAGGACCGAGAGGAGATAAATCAGGAAAACCTGACAGTTTCTGCAACCAGTGAACTTGAAGAAGAGCCCGTGTCCCGATCAGACTCCAATGTTCACGATGAGAGACATTTTGAAACTCTAATTGTCCCGGACAGCAGAGATATTGAAGGTTTAGGCAGTGAATCTGCTGAAAGAACTGAAGAAAGTTCTAGAGAGTCTGTCCAAAGTATTGAAGAAAAGACTGCCACGGCCCACAGCGGTCAATATCCCACCAGCACAAATAATATATCTAAATCTAATGTCTATGATGATGAAATATGGGAAATGGATGGCTGTTCTTTGAAATAATTTTTTAAGACATTAGGTTGAAGTATATAATTATTTTTCTTGTAAAGAGAGTCATTTTGTTGCTTTTTGTTGTAGGTGGAACTATTCATTTTGTTGTAGAATAAATAAGTTTACTTACAAAATTGATCAACTGTGAATTTTTATAACAGGGTATACAAAGTCCATTATGATTGTCCAGGGAAACAACTTTATAGAACAAACTCTCCAGCGGTTTCACACTCATGGTAGGTTTAAAGTTTGATGGTTTTGGACATTTTTCTTTCAAACATACTTTTCAAACTGAATAACTTTCACCAAACTTCCATTACTTAATTACATAGAAATGAACCCAAAATACTTTACCAACTATTCTGAATCTAAAATTATATTTTAGTATTAAGAAAAACAAATCCTCAGCATAATGATGCAAACATTTTTTTTTTATTATTGGCCTGCTGTGGTCATCTGTATTTAATGTGTATGAATGGCTTTGACCCTGTGTGCTACGGAGAAAACTTAATTTTTCTTTCACGATTTCACAACGGAGAAAGAACAATTATAATCCTTAGTAATCTGTCAGTAAAGGCTATAATGATTGGGAGCTGAAGTACTAAATTAAGGTAGCTCGTACCGATTCCACAGTCTTCCTTGAACGACATAAGTAGTGTTTGATGCAATACTTTTTAATACAATGTGGCAACATTTGGTTTATAATTGGTGTATGCTTGATATACAGTGTTTGTTAAGTAAAACTCGACTCAACAAGTCAAGAGGCCATTGGAAATAGTGCAGTGACAGAGGCTGCTCCGCCCTCCTGTGCTGGGCAAGGAGGAAAAAACAAGCATGCGCAGTATCCTAGAAACCACCTGAGCTCTCACTATTCATGTCTGGGTAGCAACGGTGAAGTTGACTAACGGCAAACTGAACGACAAACTGAATTAAGTACGCCATTGTTCCGCGGCTATAAAAGCAATTACTTTATTCTTGTGACTTTAGCTGCATTATAATTGCAGAGGCATTCATTATGGCTGCAAAGGGTATTCGAGTGGAACCCCCGTTTCTAGAATTCAAGGATATGAAAGTTGGGGAAGTTTACAAGAAGGCAGTCTCGATTACAAATATTGGGAAAATATCCAGGAAGATATTTGTTGAAAAGCCAGCGCTGAAGGTAACGTATTTACAGGTATTTGGGAATGAAATGTGGTTATGAATTAATAAATGTTGCATTTACCAAATATGCGTATTGTTACTAATTAATTAACTAGCCAATTACAACAAAATGACGGAGTTCGCTAGCTTACATCGAATAGAAAAGCTTCTCGAAGTATTTGCCGCTTCAGACGTTTCTTTGTAACAAATTGTTGTTATTATTATTGGCTTGATGTATCAAACATAACTTAAGTAAATGCAAAAAGTAGTTTTAAAGTATGCATTTACAAACATTGCCCAACCCAGCGCCATGCGAAAAAGTTCTCTTTATTAAATATTGAATTAAATGTGATTAACCGCATTTTTCCCTGCCAGCATGCCTAGGTGGGCCCCATGTGGGGGAAAGGAGGGCTGATATATGGGTCCCATATGGGTTTGTCCGCGGGTTTCTTTCAAAGCTGATCAATTTCATGAGTTACAAAACGGCCAACTATGCTACTACGGATATAGACGCACATTTATTGTATTAACTGGGTTATATTTTTTGCATATTTATGAAATTTGCTGTTAAAACAATAAAAAAAATATGAAGAGTTTTCGGACGTTATTTAATATAAACTTTTTTTTTACTAAAACAAACGAGAAAGAAACAGTCCAGTTAAGTCGTCGTTTCGCAACCACTGAGCAAACAATGAGAGCTTTCGAAAAGTACTTTTTTAATTACTACATTTTAGCATGCCATAACTAAAATCTAGTTTTAGTAAATGCAAAAAGTTTTGCATACATTGTATGCAATGTATACAATGTGTACATAGTGTATATGGCATTGTATGCAATGTTATATACAGTGTTTAGGTCTGTGGTTGTAAAGGCAAAGATTTGAAAATGTTCCAGTGGTGTGGCACCACTTTCAACCCATCTGCGCCTAATGGTATAGTTTTCTCTTTGACTTCTCTTTCCCTAAAGATCTTTAAATTAATCAGATTGGGTCGACCTTGGTTTTTGCCACCGGGATTTTGTATTAGAGGCACCCTGGAGTTCTCTCCAGTCACTGAGAAGGAGGAGGTCAAAGACTCCATTCGGATATGTATAGACGAGGAGGAGATCCTCGAAGTTCCAGTAACAGGGTACGAAGTTCTCTAAGTTGGAAAAGCTGTTTTCAGCCACACTTGTCAATTGTGTTTTCGGTGCTAGTAATGCTGCGTCTCTGACTGCAGACTTCCCAGGTTTCCCTCTTTCATCATGGACTCATTGCTAGACTTTGGATGCCTTGTCGCCGGCAGTCAAGTGGTCAACAAAATGCATCCAATTCTCAACAACGGATCAACACCTGGTAAGTCAGGTGTTTGTTATTTGACAGGTGATATTATATGGCACTATGATAGTCATCCAGGCTGTATACATTTGTGTATGTGTGTGTGTGTGTGTGTTACTGCTGAAGGTCGATTCAAAGTGAAGTATGAAAGGAGTGAATCGTTCTCCCTCAAGTTCTTGCCGTCACACGGAATCATAGAAGCTGGCACCACCTTGTGGTTGACAGCAGAACTGCGTGTGGACAGACCTGGGCTTATTGCTGAAGAGGCTCTGTATGTTATTAAAACCACCAACCGTCATTACTGTGAATATTTAGCATGTATTACAAGAATCAGAAACTATTTAGAAGGTCATTTATTTAAAAAAATTAAGTAATGTAGCTTCTATAATTAACTATCTATTAGACATTTTTGTCTGCTGAAATGGTATTTCGGTCTCTACTCAAACTGGATAATGACAACTGTGATCTTGGCATATTTCTTCCTGAGGGTGATGCTCCAGGATTGTCCAGATGTTGTTCTCAGGATCCAGGCTGAAGTGGTGGAGCAGCATCTTGAGGTTTCTGACGTGCAGGTACATTGATTCAAAGTCACACATAGATAGAATGACGGTGTTACATGCAAAATACAAAATGCTAGATGTGGTGTGGTGATTTTTACATCAAAATGTGACCGCAGGAAAAATGTATGTAGTTTAAATTCTTTTCTAAGACACTGTAAGCTGTAAATCTTAAAATTATTATTATTATTATTATTATTATTATTATTATTATTATTATTATTATTAACATTTCTGTTTTAATTGCTTGAACATGTTGTAGGGCTTCCCCCTTCCCTGTTTGTGGTTTGGACCTGTCTACTTTGGGGCCTTCAGCGAGAAGAAAGTGCTACTAAGAAATAACTCTCCCATTTCTTGTGACTGGGTCTGCCTGCTGATGGATAAAACTGCTGGTATTGAGGCAGTGAGTTTGAAAACAACGTCTCTATTTTGCAAGGGGGCGAGGGAGTGCAGAAGGAGACCAAAATCATTATCTTACTCAGTGTTCCTACTGTGTTTGCAGGGAACAGACCTTCAGAAGAGCACAGGCACCACCCTGCTGGAGAGAATGAAGAACTGCAGCTCAACCAGGCATTCTGCTTTCCAGGTCTTGGAGTGTGTGCCTGCACATGGTCGACTGAGTCCTTATAACACTACCACAGTGGCAGTACGATTCAGTCCCAAACCCAGGAGGTACATTTGTCCTAAAACACTACAAAGACTTGTTGGAAATTTATGTAAAGGAAAGATTTTGTGTTAGCTCATATAGTATTAGTTTTAGTTTATAGTATCAGTAGATTGATAATATTAATTCAAGGCAATGCATGTACGTTAATCAGGATTGACCTACTTTAAAAGCATCAAAGGGATAAGAAAGCATAATAATGAAAAAAATAATAATTTAAGAAAAATAAATGCTACTCCCCGTCGGGGAATCGAACCCCGGTCTCCCGCGTGACAGGCGGGGATACTCACCACTATACTAACGAGGAGCTGGTAGCAACAAGAAATCCGTATCTGTATTTCACAGTTTCCTTGTGCTCTGCTTGACAGGGGGTGGCGTAGTACTTCACCTGGGCGACAGGACTACTGTCTGTTTCTCCTGTTTGATATTGTGAGCTGCAAACATGGCTTCACTCAACCTACAGGTACTCCCACAGGAAAACGGTGCTGAAATTGTTATTGAGGACTGGACTAAAAAGGGCTATTATGCTGCCAAGTTAGGTTCTGTGGGCCTCAAGTTTGAGTTTCAAAGCCCATCATGTTGACTAATAGTTACATGTTCCATCTAATAAAGGGGTGTATAAACTAAAGTTAACTAAAATGCTAAAGTTTGCTAAAATCCCTGTGTTCTATAACATTGACTTGTACCATGCAGTATCTTAAGGTTTACTTTTATACTAAAATTATCTACAGGTTAGCTACAATTATGTCACTATCATGAGGGGTATTCCTGGCATGTTAACAAACTTTGTCTTACTCTCTACCATACGTAAATAATAGCGCTTGAGCTAAAATGATCTAAAATGCTAACGTTAACTAAAATTATGTCAGTAGCATGCTAGCATGTTGACTAATATTGTGTTACTCCATCCAGTAATGTAAACTGTCTAACCCAAATGAGCTAAAATGTTATATTTAGCTAAAATGCTGTCAATGACATGTAGGCTACCACTCTCATGTTGGCTCAAACTGACTCACTCCATTTGGTATGTTAAGCTTTGCTTTTATATCAAAATTAGCTAAGACGCTAACTTTAGTTACAAAGCTAATGTTAATGGCTTTTACTAGCATGTTGATACGGTTGTTGTGATACTGGAAAGTTTTGTCAAATCTGTAAGAAGTATCAATATACCATCTTAATGTCTGAACAGAGCACAGATTTCTCTACAGACCGAATGTTAAAATGCATTCCTAGTATATTCCAAAAATTAAAGAGGATCAGAACAAATGAGGACTGATTGCCTTAATGAAGCTTATTGTTTTAATTTAGTTGACAGCAGCGTGGAGGTGGCAGTAACCGGTTCTGGAATACCCGTGGCTCTGGTTCCCTCACCCTCTGACACGTTTGATTTCTCCCACTGTGCAATGGGCCGGCATTCAGATCTTCTGTGCGTGCTCCAGAACCACTGCCCTCAACTTCCAATCAGATTCCGCTTTCGCAAGTTAGCACACTTTACTGCCCATCCACCAACGGGAACCATTGCCCCTGGGCAGTACCAGGTGAGACGGTCGGCAGCTTTAGGTGGTGCTTTATAAACCCCCGCAGTTTTAACAGAGGAGCTTCCCCCTCACCCCCATATTCTCCAGGATGTAGTTTTGACTTTTAATGCACGGCAGCAGGGAACCTTCCATGTGCGTCAGAAGGTAGAAGTCCTAGGTTGGGTTGCGTCTCAGAAAGACGGCAGCTCCAACGAAGTCGGCTGCTTCCACACAATATTGCTCCACCTATCTGCAATATGTGACAGTGTGAGGATACCCCCACAACCAAAACTCCATTCTGGTGAGTGTTACACACTAATGACGATTGTGTTGCAGAAACAGAAATGACCTCCTGTGTCGCTGCAGCTCTAAAGTGTCCCATTGGGTTATGGCCCTGCGTCCGGTTGAAAGAGTTGGATCACTGCAGCATGTTGGGCCGTATTGCCGCCGCAAAGCTACACAAGCATAGCAGGGAGATGCGCCCAGTCACAGATATAGACGAGTTCCTGGCTTTCCCCAACGATCGCCCCGCGAGCATCAGACCAGTATCACCACACGCACAATACAGGTAGAGATGAATGAGCCACACTTCTGGAAACTGTATCAAACCTTTTATAACCTGTGGTTTCTGGAACTTTGAGTTTGGAAAGGCAAAAACTTTTTAAAAGGAACTCTTACAGCAAGGGAGAAAAATACATTTTGGATGTTTTTAGTGTGTGTGTTTTCTGTGTTTTACCGATGTTTTCTTTTTTTTTTGTTGTTTTGACATTGTTTAGGACCATTTTTACCGGAGTGCGACGCCACAACTACGTGGACCCCACCTATGCTTTCACTAAGGAAGAGGAAGAGCTGAGACAGCGCAACCAGCAGATTTACATGAACTTTATCAAACAACTTCATCAAAGACGGTATGCGAAGACCGGGGAGAGGTTTGCTTTGCAAACTCTACAGTTTACATTTTAGTTTTCCTTCGAGGAAAACACGTATTCTTTAAATTTGAAGAGAACATTTTTATTTACTCAGTTTCTACTGTAGAGCCACACAATTCAACTTGATTATGTGATTTGTTTTTAGGCAGCCACAGACCGGGGATGATGACGTCCTTGAGATTGATACACATAATGGACTAGTTCCTCCTGAGTTCAGCATCACAAACCTGAACAGCACCAAGAACTCAGACGTGAACCCTAGTTACAGTTCAAAACACTTTTATGAAATTACAAACAGCGGGGACAATCAGGTTAGATACAAAGTGACTCAGTGATATCTAATTCAGTTATATCTTTCTTTTATGTATGTGCGTTTTGTTTACATTTTCTCATGCACTCTTTGCAGATTTTCGAAGCAGTGAATACAGTTCCATCTACCAGGCAGCAGGTGGCAGACTGTAGGAGGACTCTGAATCCTTTGGAGTTCTACCACGTCGACATAAGTAGGATTTTATTTTTCCAAACCATCGACAGAGCAGAAATTAATGTGTCTAAGCAATATTAGTAAAATGTCCCTCTTTTCAAACAGCTCCCTCATCGGTGAACTTCGGCAGAGTGGCTCTGCATTCAGTGTGCGCTACGAACGTGCATCTCGTCAATCGCCTGCCGGTGCACATCTGGGTTGAGCTGGAGGTGGACTGCGTTGAGCTGCAGGGCTCCTCAATGCTGTCCCAAGTCTTGCCTCCCTTCTTCCACAGCATCGTGCCGCTGACGTTTCAGAGCACGGTGCTTGGCCACTTCAAAAGGCTAGTTCTTTTTCTTTTCAGACAATGGATTGAAAAAAACCCCCCAAAACTTCTAGGATCATCACGGTCGAATGTTACCAGCTCAGTGCGTGTGACTCTGTCTTCCAAATACACTCAATCGTTTCAAAGTCCTGCTACTGATAACAATTTGATTCTGTTGTGTTCGAATTTAAGTCTTAGCTTGTCTGTAAAATTGATACCAAAGTAATAACTTCACAAGAGGCTCAACATTCCTTGTTTAATTTTTTATTTTTCATGCTGGAGTTTTCATAAAATTATTCCTTCATTCTCTTAATATTATGACTTAATTCTAATTGTAATGCTTTATTCTTGAATTATTTTGACTGTACTGTCGTATGACTTTATTCTCATATTGCTACAGCTGTATTCTTGTAAAACTGTGATTTTTATTCTCGGAATTAAAAATGTCACGATCTATGCCTGGCCCTAATATTCCATCGTAAAGTTGACCTAAATTCAAAGTCCAAATAAACAGAAGCTGTCAAACAAGATGGCCGCCTGGGGCGTCTCGACATCACCGCAAACCGTGGAAACCCCGAGGAGTGCGTTTGTGAGATGCTCAAATTAAATCTAAAATTTGATCAATAAAATCTATTTAAAATCGCCCAGCCTCACTTTGGATCAGTCTTTCACATGAAATCTCAGTGAAATCCCTTGAGGTTTGTAGTTGGGAGAAATTCCAAAAATGTGGGCGGGTTTGAGGTGTGTGAGAGTACTTCTGCAAATCACAGTGACTGTATTTTCATTTCTCCAGCTCCTTGAGCTACACCATCAACCAGCAGCATCCTGGTCAGATCCTAATCCTAGCTGAGGTGGTCCCCTTGACTCTGGAGCTGTCCAGCAACCTGCTGGTGCTCACCCCCAACCCAGTGCTGCTCGCAGGGTCAGAGTACAGAGGCATAGTGACCCTTCGAAACATGTCCAACTGTGTAGCAGAATTCACCTGGAAGCCAGTTATCCCAGAGAGCGGCCTGCTGTTGTACTCTATCCGCCCAGCTACAGGTGCAGCCCACTTTTTTTTTTCTTTTTTTTTTTTGGGGTTTCCTGATATGTAAGTATTGTTTCATACAGTCTGCTCTCTGTTTGTCCAGGTGTGGTGGAGCCACACATGGAAATAGACTGCGAGATAAATTGGCATCCTGGTTTTAATTCCCCTACCGAGGGAGACTTTGACCTGTTTGTCCAAGAGGGAACCTGCCAACACCGCTTGCACTGTGTTGCTAAGGTTTGTCTCGCTAACATGAAGTACTTTTTTTTTCTTTCTGGGCTCCGATTTGAGTTACAGCATTGAAGAAACATCAAACATAACATGGTGCTTAAGCATGATGCAGGGTGTCGAACTCATTTTCATTTTGGGCCACATACCAACGCAATAAATGTTCTCTAGAGCCGGTTGTGCCAGAATGCATTAAGACTTATTAGCAAACTGTTAAGATGTCATTCTTCCTCTCAGGTTGGACCCACTACTGTGGAGCTGGCAGAAAAGAGAATCCTTTTCACATCCGTACCTCTCAACATGACATCCGTCAGATCCACTGTCCTGCACAACTCTGGACAGAACCACGCCTATTTTGAGGTGTCCAATCCTGCACTGTGTGCAGAACTTTTAAGCCAATCATAATCTATATTTTAATGCTAGAAGACGTGTACTCTATCCGTTGACCTGCATGCATCTCGGCTCCGACTGCATGACATCACTTTGCAATGGCTGCCGACTAACTGAAGATTCTATGTTGGTGTCCTTGTTTGAGGCAGGTTGTAGACCTTTGCCCTCTGCCCGGCATGGTGGTGAGTCCGTCTTTAGGCGTTGTACCAAGCAGAGGTCAGGCCATGATTCGCATTCAGTTCAACCCAGACTGTGTCTTTAAATTTGATACCAAGATTGAGGTGAGAGAAACAAACGGTGCTCTTTTTTTAATGTCCATTTTGACATTTTTTAAAACCTTTTTGTGTGTGTGTGTGTGTGTGTGTTTGTGTGTGTGTGTGTGTGTGTCGTTTTCAGATAGCGATGAAGAACATGAAGTCCATCAAGCTAAGAATTGGAGGATCAGTAGAGCCTCCAAATGTAACTTTCAGCAAGGTGAGTATTATGGGATGAAATGTTTGGTGTGGCCTCAATTCTGAAATAAGATCATTTTTTGTTGATAATCCGATTTACTGACCTCCAACTGTAAGATTGACTTGCAGCACCAACTTGTGCTAAATAATGTGTGTGTGTGTGTGTGTGTGTGTTTTTCCCCCTTTTTTTCAGTTGTATTTCCAGTTCTGTGGAGTCCACACTGGATCTCAACAGAGGATTCCTTTCTCCATAACAAACCACTCTGCTGCTCTTTCCCAAGTCACTTTTGATCTGTCAAAATACAAAGAGTTCTCAGTCAAAGGCCGCTCGCCCTCTACAAGTACGTATGCACTCTAAAGTATCTCATTTGATAAATGCTACTATGCTAGTGATGTTGTACCCAATATATATATATGGTCATGGGAAGAGCTAAGCCACTGTTTGTTTGTTTTGTTTTGTTTTTCTTATCTGGTTGTTTCTGTGTCTTTTTTCGGTGAACAGAAAAGGACCAGCGAGTAGCTGTGGTGGAGGTTGGTAGTGGTCAGACAGAGGAATGCTTCCTTGTCTTTTCTCCCACCCAGGTAAGATTTGCTTAAACACCTTTCTGAATGTTTTGAGATTCATGACACATCAAAAAGATGTTGCCACTTTGGAATAATTCTACTCTACTTTTTGTTCGTCTATCACAAAACTGACAAAACGTGCAAGACACTATTGTTTTAAGTAAATGTCTTGCGTGGGTCTCTGTTAAAATTCACCACTAACTACAACTATACGGGTAGTAGAAGGAGGGTAAAGACAACGTATGCTCTCTCCTTTAGGTGATCAGCTATGACTTCGTGCTGCCAGTAATGGTCAACGGAGTTAAATGGCCGACTTCGTTGCCCTCTTTCTTCACCTCGTCCTCTTCTGCTACTCTGCTACTGACACCTGACAGCAGGAAGACTATGACGACGTCGACCACTTTGGCCACAGACGAACAGCAGTCAATGTTGGTAGAAGCCACAGGTGGGCTCACCGAAGCGGACGTTGGCCTGCGTTTTCCAATCCAAAACCAGATTTAAAGAGTTCGTTGTTGGAGCATCCAATTTCAACAAAGTTGTAGCAATCTTTCTGTTGTGTTGTGATAGTTTATAACTTTGTTAATGACAGGGGTTTCAGAATTTAAAGTATATAATTACATATATATAATCCTGTCTATTTCCCTTTCCTACATAGCTCTGTTTGCCCCAGTGGAAATGTCCTCCACTCGGCTACAGTTTGTCGTTGTGTCACATTCTCCTACATTCCCTCAGGTATATGCTCCCATTATCTTCCCCTCTCCTCTTTTGCATTTCAAAGCACCCTGTTTAACACGTGTCACCACCTCATGACAAATGCAGGAACGCTTTCACGGCTCGCCTAATTTACCGTCCCGCTCTCCTCCGTGCCTCGACAGATCGTTGAGCTGAAAGCTCAGGGTGAACAGAGCATCTGCTGGAAAGCTGTCGAAGGAGAAGGCATCCGTTGGCGGTTTGACCTCGGCGCCGCAGCAGAGCTGTGCGCGGTGGCTCCAGCATTCGGCTTTCTCAGGCCTGGCCAGTCCGTGTGCTTGGCAGTCACCATCAACCCTGAGGCCACGAGAAATGGTGCAGTGTCATTAGCAGCCATATCCTCTAGAATGAGTGTTTCTCCATCTAAATCCATTTGAAGCTTTAAATGGCACATCTGTGCTGTTGTCACTCCCAGGTGGATGGACGATACAGCACAGCACGCAACTTCTGTTAGAAAGCAGAAAGCGAATGCTAGGCATTGTATTTAAAGCTGCAACATTCCGATCCTTGACTTCTGTTCTAATTTTGTTTTGTTTTTTACCCCCAGGAGAAAGAATAACCAAAGTGTCCATTCCACTGTATTTGGGAGGGCAGGGAGAGGAAGGAAGAGAAAGTAGCGAAGAACAGCATCCTTATAGAAAGCTGTCAGTCGTCATTGTCCTCAGTCGCCCCAGTATCGTCTTCTGCCCCCGTCAGATCCTCTTCACCCCTGTGCCGCTGTCAAAGGGCACAGAAACCAAGCTAACCTTGCACACTGCTGGCTATCCATGGTTAGTTCACAAAGATACGCCTAAAGCTGCCATGTTTGTTTGTAAGCAAGGCAATAATGAAGATGGATTTTTATTGCATTTTCTAATTGGTGGCAATAAGCCATCTGTGCTAAGCCTTCTGGGCTAAATTATAACAGAGGAAACGAAGCCACAGTCACGTATTCATCTCAGAGTATTTGCTTTATTGAAATCAATCAGGCCCGCATTCATCTGCTGTCATGGTGGGTTTCCTTACGTCGGAAAGCAGCAGCCTAATCGACATGCTGATTTTGTTTATGGCAGAGGATTCAAAATAATAAATATACTGTAAATAGAAACCATAACATTTTACACCTGACCCTTAAACACATATGCCTCTGCCACCACCATGTTTCAATGTCAGGAAACTGAATTCTATTGAAGTTTGTGGTTGTAAATTGTCAGAATGTGAAAACGTTCAGGAGGAAGACTCCACATCCACATGAGTTGTCGGCTGTTTTTCATTTGTAGCGGAACAACCATATCAGCGGAATGCGAAGAGGTGGAAACCAAGGATGGAACTAAGATCCGGCCTATTTCTGTCAGCTTTCCTGATGGAAACCGTATCCATGTCCAGAACATCACCGAGGTAAAAGTCTGGAGTCACCCTAATCGTAACAGCAGGCCACATCAAAACAACAACAACAAAAAAACAACAACACAATTTTGGTGTTATTTGCAGTTCAGTTTTGTTAGCAATTGCACTGAGATACAGATTTGGAAATGCTTCTGCTAAATTTGTTTTAATCTGCTGTCTTCCACCCTGCAGGGAACCAAAGTTGTCTCTCTCCTGTGTGAAGTGTCGTTCTCCTCTGATGACCCGGTGTCGTTGTGCACAGCCATCACCTTCTGTGACCACATGAAAAACAAGTAACCTTGTTTTTCTGCAGTTTAGTTTGGTTTTAGAAATCTTCAATCTCTTCCTGCAACGTTTTCTTCTTCAGATTCAAGATTAAGGTCTGTGCAGTTGCTGAGAACTGTCTCCTAACAAACTGGCCCTGCTTGGCGATACACCACCCCAGTCAACATGTAGTTTTGCAAACAGGTACTGCACTGAGAGAGCTATATAAACACAGGGGGAAAAAATGAGTTAATGTGCTGCCTTAGTTATCTGAAGGCGGGGTGAAATAAATGAAACTAGAATCTGTTTGGATATTTTTTTTTTTTTTGCTTCTGATTTGAAATATTTCATGAAGGAGCCACGTCTGTGGAGGCTGTTCTCCTGAACTATAACACACCAAGTCCTTCGTCTGGCCCGATCACGTCGTCATCCTCGTCGTCGTCGTCGTTTGACCACAACAGCTCAGCGTACTGTAACACCTCAGGTCAGAGATGACTTCTGTGTGACTGTGAGGGATTCAGCTACGGTAAAAAGTCAAAGTCAATGAATCAAAATCGTTTCTCGCCATGCCCCGGCGAAACAAAAAACATGAAGAGATCACATCAAATAATAATAAATTAGGATAAATAATACTAAAAACTGGCCCTGAATGACCAGTTTCATTTATTACTAAAGTGTCATCTTCTCTTTTCAGATTCCTTGTCATATTGTCAGAGTATGGACGAACAAGCTGAGAATCACTCTGCTAAAAGTGACACCCCTGCCAGTCTTTCTATCCCAAAATTCCCTGTTGCCAAGTCAGAAGAAACAAAATTTTACCAGAAAGTATTACTGACTGTAGAGAAGTGGTTTAGCCTCTATGGATGGCCCTGTGGAACAAACCCCATGTGTATACCTCACAGTTTCAGAAGGTAACATTTGAACACATAATCCCTCAAAACTGATTGTTTTGAAAGCCATCTGCTGTAGCGTTTCCCTTGTTGTCCCCGTTCAGAGTTGTGTTCGTAGTTCAAACAAGTGACTCCAATGGGCGAGCGTTTAGTGTCACCCAAAATAAAGATACAAGGTGGGTAGGAATGATTTAAAGTATTATTCCAGTTGTTTGGCTGTGCTTGCTTCTGAAGTCTCAAAAAACCTACACATTTTTTGCACTATAGGTCTGTAGTGGATATGCTTGAGCATTTGACCGGCAGAATGATACCTGGTATCCCTATGTGCCAAACATTTTCAAAAGACATACACCAGCGCACTATTCAGGTGCTACAACAGAATGAAGCTATTCTGGAATTTCTCAGGTAGGCTCAACAAATACACAAATGAGCTTGTTCCTGTTTATCTTATATCTTATTCAAAGGTTTCCTGCCATGGAAATAATTTCAAAATTTTGCTATACCACTGAGGGTGCATTCACCGCAGCCCCTGTACAGCCTCGTTTAATCAAATGGTAAAATCATGTCTTCAGAGTGCAGGGAGCCTGTCTTTGTCACATCAAGCCTGAGTATCTGCTGGACATCGCGGAGTTTAAGCACTGGTGCTCCTTGCAGGTATCGACATACCTGCACATAAACAAACCTTTACCGCAGTACAGTTCTCTATCCTGATTTGTTGAACGTTGACCCTATTGTAAGTCTATGTTTGTGTTTCTCAGGAAAAAGACTCAGAGAAATACTTGGATTGTAGCTTTTTTGACTTTTGGTCTCTGAGCAAACGCTCATGGACTGATGTGCTCATTCAGATCTACAAGGTTATATGTCGTTCTGATATTCCATGCACATCGGTTGCCAAGTACCTTTATTGAACATCACTGCCCATATGTCAGGTTCTGGTGTTGAGTCGTGTGCCAGAGGACACCCTCCATGAACCTTTGTGCCCCAGGGACACAGAGGATGCCCTCCTTGATGGCTCCCATCCTCTGACCAGCACCATCTACTCACTACGGGAGCTTCACTTGCTGTCATGGCTTAACATGAACTACCAGAAGATGAGGAAGATAGTGTGGGAAGCAGGTAGGGTTTATGCCTTAAGCCGCCATTGAAAATTATGTGCAGGTATAGGTAAACCTACTTTGTTGCTGTGCCACATAAAACTGTACAAATATGGACAATTAGGCCTTAAGCAGTTTCTTAGTATACTTAGTAATCTTAGTATTTTTTTCCTCTATGCGCAGTCGCGCTGTCTCCATGTGCGCTTTCATGTGTTTTGTGTGTGTGTGTGTGGTTTTGGGAATTGGCAGTCTGACGGGACAGCCCTAAGGCCATGGGAAGGCTAAACATGTCGCTAAAGCTCTCATGACAAAATAAATCTCTACCTGTTTGTGTCTCTTTTTGGATTGTCTGTCTGTCGAAAATAAATATTTCTCGTATTACTATGACTTCTCAGGTCGTGTCCCATCATCGCGCTGGATCGTTAATTTTGATTTGGACTTCTCAGATGGTCTGGTGCTTGGTGCACTGATTGCGGCTCACTGCCCTTATCTGGTATGTGTTTAATATACAATTCTGTTTCTACTGTATGGAATGTGCCTAAAACTGAGTTTGCCCTGTTCAGTTTGGTTAGATTTACTTGTCGCGTTCCTAATTACTACAGATAAGAAGCCACTTCCAGAGGATGTACACCACACCCTGCAACGTGGCACAGATCCTTCACAATAGCATTGTTGTGACTCAGGCTTTAATTTTACTTGGTCTCAGCTTAAACATAAAGGTAAAGAACAACAGCCAACGGTTTCATACTTCATAGAATCGTAGCTCTTGGACGACTGTCAAGCAATCAACTCTTGATAAGTGGGCAAACAAAGAGAAGTTTATCTACATCACAAATATTTTAATTCACCACCTAATCATGTCAATTGTTAAGTTTTAGAAAATATATTTTTTGTATTCCCCTATTAATGTATAAAAATTTAAATATGCAATATTTGTTTCAATTTGCCGCCTCCTTTCTATTGTCGGAAAAATATATATATTTTTTTTATTATCGGATATTTTCAAAAATAGCAAAGCAATAAAAATAAGACTGCACTTTCACAAAGCAACAAAAACAAACTGCTCCATCTGCCTTTATTGATATTAAACCCAAACAAATGAAACACCAAACAGGCTGTTTAAGCCTGGAAATGGATTTTGTTATTAAGCTGCGGAGAGAATAAACTCTTCCCACGCTTCTCGGCACACAGCTGTTGCAACACAGAGAAATATTTAAACCTGGTTAAGTAACGGAAAGTGAAAAGAAATGAAATCATTACACCAGCCCATATTTCGAGGAGAACTGAGATATTATCTTAAGATTTTTAACACAAAAATGTTTTTAATCCTTTTTATGTTTTTGTCTGCGGTGTGTTTAGTCGACCGAGCTGTGTGAGATTAACCCGGTGCAGACGTTATTTCTGTGTGTTCACCTGTACGAGACTCTTCCTCACTACATGCCAACAAAGACCCTTACTCTGTCAGGATGTCTGCACAGCACATTCAGCAAGCAGGTAAAGCACACACACACTGTTACCACCCCGTAACACACACACACACACGCACACACACAACCACACACACACACTGTTACAACCCCGTAACACACGCACACTTAGTTCTGTGATACAACAAAATCCTTGTAAGTTAAATTAATGTGAGCACAGAGGAGACAGAAAATGGCTGAGGTAATAACTTAGATAATGTTACACATGCAAACACACACACACACACACACACACCTACACACACACACACACACACTGTAACTGGATTGTAGAAATAGAGACTGAATTTTTTTTTTTGACAGCAGCAAAATAAACCAAAAAAAACTGCGAGTCTTGTTTTTCCAAACTGCTCTCTGTGAACCGCAGGTGCGCCTGAGAAACCCCTCCTCCAAGCCGCTCAGATACAAGGTCCTCCTTTTAGGAGAAGACGCCCATCTGTTCTCCGTCCCCGGTAGCTCTGTGATCACCGTTCCCGCGGAGTACGTCTGCAGTACGACACCCCTGCAGTACAAAACAGCTGTAAAACGTGACAAAATATTTGGACATCAGCTTACAATGTAAAACTCACTTTACTTTGTAATCCTTGTGTCTAAAACAAGATCCAAACACATTTTCCTATTTATTTTCGTATGTTACAAAAATATTTAAAGTAAAAAAGTAGTAGTAAAAAAAATTTTTTTTTTTCAATTTCTTGTGTTTTTCCAAACACTACACAAAAGATAATGGCAAGCACATTATTTTTTAGCCATGATTCCTTTAAAGTAAAGCACTCTGTCATAATTAGGGATGCTCTGCATGCTTATTAAATCAGCATGAACCACTTCTTGGCAAATAAATTTGTTAAAAACCCAAAGCTGTGTTTCCGAAAATAACTTGTTTCTGATCCCGCTGAATTATGCTGCACCTCTCTTTACTCAGCGCAGAGTCCAGGAACTGTAATGCAGCTCATTAAGTTCGAGCAGTTTCACTCCTGAGAGCTTGCTATAAAAATAGCCCCTCGCCCCACTTGTGAAGCTCCAGCATTTCTGGGAAGAGAACTGTGTCAAAGAGCAAAGCCACTCTGATGATTCTGCTGACTCTTCAAAAAGTCCCAGAAAAGTGGAGCTTGAATAATAACATTAGAGAGCTATAAAAGCCTGTTTGTTTTTGTTGTTGTTGTTGTTTTTTAACCTCTAGAAATGAAATAATACCAGATGTCGGTGTGTTTGCAGGTCAGACACCGAGGTGACCGTCCAGTTCAGGTGCTGCTTCCTGCGCCCCCTGGAGGCGGTTCTTCTGCTCATCGCCAGGTCTGCTTTCGGCCTCCGCTGCGCCACGCTCGCCTTCAACCTTAAGACGTGTGTCACTCAAATCATGCTGACAGTGAGTAGGATTCGTCACAGATAGGGGAAAGACTTTCAATCTGCATCTGGTAGTCGCGTGGCAGTCGTTACCTTATTTTTAAAATTTTTTATTTCTTCGCCTGACTGACTTTCTACTTTCCAGAATTCAGTCCACTTGACTTCCCCGTGTTACCAACTCAAAGTGATAAATATGCCACTGACCAACAATTTCAACAAAAAAGCTTGTTTCAGGTAAATAACTGAAGACGACCTGAACAACAGGCAACCACCCAAATATGACAGTGGCAATTTGCACGCGTGGTAATTGAGATATAACCCACAAAGTACTGGATTCAAATTACTGCAAAGCAAAGTTTTCCGGAATAAAATGATGCGTGTTTTGTTTTTTTAGGGTGGTCCTGGTGGAGACCTCCTTAAACCCTTTTGGGCCGGAAAACAAAAAAGACATGCCTTCTCAACAAAAGTCACCCAATGACAGGTGAGGAGCACTGCTAATACTTTCCAGAGAACTAAAACCAAGCACCTGATAGCCTCACATCAAGATTGGTGCAAAACACACACCGATTTAAAGTTCAAGAATAACAACCTTCAGATGTTAATATGAAGGATGTGTAGTTAATCTGCGTTGATTAGCTTGTTTTCTTTCTTCATTGCTTGTTCAGTGAGAAGGAGAAGGGCGCGACTTCCGATACGATTGGTGAAGATCAGTTTGAAGGTAAGCGAGAAAAGAAATACTCCACAACATAAGTACGATCCTGTAAACTGTTGCTTTATGCACAGCGGAGGCCAAGCAAATAAAAACGGAAACATTTAACACCAAAAACCATACATATGTATAGCAAGTCATGGTAAATAACCGTTGTTGAAATGATGTGCTGTTTGTTCAACTGATTACCACAGGAATAAGATTTTGTACCTCATTCACTAAAGCAGTCTATGTATTGATCCAGCACTTTTCTCTTGTACTCTGCTGGCCTGCACAGACGGTGAAGCCATTGAGTTCCTGTGTAAAGAGAGGAGTGTTTATCTGGAGCCAGGCCAGCCAGGCAATCTGGAGATCCTCTACTTGCCCTTCTTTGTAGGAACCAAATACTGCTCTGTGCTGCTGCTCTCCCCTCAGGTCTGAATTCATTTACTTTTTAAAAACATGTTTTACTGAAACTGTTGTTTCAAATGTCATCGGCGAAAGTTTCATAAATATTTTTAGATTTTGTACCGTTTGTATGCCGCAGTTTCTTTTTTCCTGAATCACCTCGACGTCCGCTTTAGGTGGGAGACATGGTGTACATTGTGAAGGCTACATCAGAAATCCCGCTTCCTTCCCCTCTTCCCGCAAGGCTGACTTTAATTCCCGGAAAGTCTGGTGAGTCCTCAGGATTCCTCACATTGCAAGCCGTAACGTTCTTATTCTTCATCTTCTTTACGTGTTCTTTGTTGCTCCCGCAACAGACACGGGCGAGCCTTTCCTAAGCTTTCAATGTAAGGTTGGAGAAGTTTGCGAGGAGGTGCTGCAGGTGCCTCTGGTTAACAAGCCTTTGGAGGACGCTCTAACTGTCTGGGCTCAGCACTGCATTGACGCTAACGAACGCAAGAGGCGGATCCTGATGCGCTCTTTGCGCAGCTGTACAATGAGAGCAACCACTGCCACAAAGAAGCTCCTCAAGTGTTTGGTACACAAACACGCACACACACACACACACACACACACACACACACGCACACACACACACACACACACACACTTAAAAAGAAGAGGCTTCTGCTATGGGTTATTGATGTCATCCATGTTTCACTTTTGCTCTTATTCTCTTTGAATCAGGTCCTAGATAGTATTTACTACAATGAAGCGTTACAGTACAAAGTGGAAGTTTCTTTGCCGCATTGCTTCGATCTTCCCAAGACTGTTACCATACCTGTAAAAGAAGGCATAAATGTACAATCGGACACTTCAACAGGTACACACACACACGCATTACATCTGCGAGTCAGTTGTCCACTTGGGTATCAAAACATGCCACCAGAAGAAACCAGAATAGCATATTACCCTAAACCGGTCTTTCTCAAACTGTGGTTCCTGAACTACTGGTGGTCCACAGGCGCCCCCTAGTGGACTGCGTGTAAATAACCGTTTATTTGACGTGACTTGAGCTGAAAGTGCGGTGCTACAGTTAGCTTGCCATGGGATAGCTTACCAAAGCTATTAAAAATTATTGTTTTTAATAATAGTTTATCCATTATTATTAAAGAATCATCCTAGAGCGAAAAATGTTTTTTTCCAAAGTGCCTTGTTTCCATTAAGGGAATTTATTTTTATAGTTCCAGTTTTAATTTTACAGTCAATCGATAAGCTAAAAGCAAAATTCCTCTCCTTTATTATGTTACATTTTATTTGTCCTACACTTTATTTAAACATGGGAGCCATCTTGAAGCGGTTTCAAAGGGTCGACTGAATGTGAATGAATAGAAGGAATGAGTGGCAGCTCTTACAATGAAACAACCAACAGGGGATGTTTATCTTGATACCTTTTCTTTTTAATCACTTAATATCTTAATTAGCTCCATAGACATTGTTCCTATAATTGGTTTTAGCTCCAGCCCAGACCTTCTGCTGCGTGTTCTTCCCTTAAGCTTCAGATTTCCTGTCTAATCGTTGATGGCTGCTTTAAGATGGCAACCAGCGTTTTCTGATTAGTTTGACCTGAAGGTGATCTTATTCCTGTTGTCCCTTTGCTGTACAGAATATCCCAATAATTGCCGTTATATAGACAAGTACAAATCTCAGAGGAATTCTTTTAGCCCCTTTTTTTATTTTAGATAAGATTGATGAGACTTTATTTTTTAATACTATTTTTTTTTTCTGAAATGTCAACAGTGTGTGACTGTGTGGACGTCCCACTGCGTTTCCAGGCACACTCAGTGGGGGAGCTTACCTGCAACGTGGTGCTAACATCCTGTTTTGATACCAGAGTGTACCAGCTCAAGGCATTCGTCACTCAGCGGGTATTCACAGGCCGATTTCAGGAACCCATGGCATTTCATTTGATTCAGTCCTAATCAGATTCGTGATATTATATCACAGGAAAATGCAACTCACTTGGACTTCAGTTCACCAGCTCTGCAGTCAGTCACACAGCACATACCTTTGGTGAGAAGCAGGAAGAAATTCACCCGTATTTGTTTTGCTCTATATTGTGTTTTTTTGTTTTTAAGATAAAATTGAAAATAAAGTCAAAGTTCCCAAGGAACAAACAACAAACCAAATTTGCATCTTTGCTGCAGCTCAACGAGACTCTTCAGAACTGGAGTGTGCAAGCTAAAGTGTGCGGCGAAGGATTCTCAGGCCCAGACTTCATAGATGTGCCCGCAGGAACAAAACAGATCTACCCGCTCACTGTTCTTCCCACCTCCCAGTGCATTGCTACGGTAACCCTTTCATGGCTTTTCTTGTTGATTGATTTGTAATCAATGCCTTACGTCATCACGTTCACAACAGCAAGCGCCACAGTGCTAACAGGAGGGGCGTGAAATCATTTCTTTCATAATAGAAACAGCTGTAATTAAGTGAGCTCTGCCCTGAAAATTCCTTTCCTCTGCAGAAAATAAGCAAAACCTTCACATGTGGCCATTATATGTTTTCCTGCCTGTTGGAGCTTATCTATAAACATTACTTGCCCTCCTAACAGGGGTGTGGGTGAGAAAAACAGAAAAGGTTGCATTGGCCGGGAATCGAACCCGGGCCTCCCGCGTGGCAGGCGAGAATTCTACCACTGAACCACCAATGCTCACATTCTCATGCTGTAGAGGAGGAGCTGAAAAGCCACACAGACAGCAGACTCATGGTTCATACTTCACAGATATGTGACGACTATAATCTCTAACAAAGTGCCCACAACCACCTATTCTTAAATTTTATACCACAATCCTAAAATATGTCATGTTCTGTGTCGTATTCTTGTGTGACTGCTGCTCAGACTGCTTCCTGTTGCTCACGCTGTTTTTGTTTTTTCACCCCTCCCCCCACAGGGCAGGCTGTGCTTACACAATGAGTTTGACGGCACGGAACACATGTTTACCCTCAGAAGAGTGGGAGAGCCCCCCCTGCCGCTGGATCATATCGTGTTGTCTTGCCCAGTGGGGAAGACCACATACGCTGAGCTGGACATCCCCAACTACACTCAGAAAACCCTCACTCTCAGGGTACAGACCACCTCTGCACATACTGCTGCTGTTTTACACTAAAGTTGAACTTCTTGTCGCGCTACAACGACAAGCTGCAATATATAATATTGTTGTATGTAAGAACGTTTTTTTTTTTTTAAATCATTTAATGCTCTTTATGTGTAGGCAGTGACAGACCTGCCGATTCTGAGTGGTAGCCCTTCCCTAGAGATTAACCCTGGACAAGGCTCTCCGTACACCCTGGCTGTGTCCCCTTGGAAACGAGGAGAATACACAGGTTATATTTTTTTCCTCTGCTGTGTGATATATTAGAGTAAAACATCTTCATGTTCACCTTTTATGCTATGTTTTATCCTCTAATAGGTTGGCTGTAAATACAGCTTTTTACACATTTGTTATTATTAACATTAACAGTGATAATAAGGCAGCATAGCTATTTGTAACTTTTATATTTGTAAAAAATAATAAAGGAGTGAAGCATGTCAGTTCAGTCTGTCACTATGAAATTGGACAAACAACACCACCTAGTGGACTGAATTGTCTTGTCCAGACCAGAACCGAAACGATTATTTGTATTAATCGTGATTAATCGATTGCTGAAATAACCGTTAGCTAATTTAGTAATCAATTAATTGTTAACTGGAGTACATAAACTAAAAAAAGGCAATTTGTTGAAAGAGCAGCAATTAACCCAAAACTGTGCAAAAAATATTTAGCATTTAAGTTATAAAAAAAAAGCTTTATATGTAAGTATGTTTCCCCCCGAACTTCTCAGATTAACTCCTACCAAAAAAGACTAAATGCCAAAACTAAACCAAAAGGTGATTCCACAATATGTTAATTTAAAAAGGTGTGCAGATTTACAATCACCTTTTAAATGCTTGTTTACTTAGGTTCTGCTCACCTCTCTTATTCTTTACCTCTGGATCTTAACCAGTTTTCAACCGAACCTTGTCTGTTTCCACACTTGTTATTAGACATTTCTGTGACTTTTCCATTGTGTTAAAATGTTTTGGCCTCTTCTTTTCATCCTTAAGTTGAACTGAAATTAAAATCATTTAATCTTAAAGTAAGAAAAAAAGAAAGAAAGCTGACAACATGTTTGATGTTTCTTACAGGCTCAGTATCATTTGTTGAACATGGTGACATGGATGAGAGAGAGAACAACAAAGGTAATGTCAGAGTTAACTATGTTATTATAGATTCAAAGTGCTTTATTTAGATCAATTTAGACCTTTATATAAGCAATAAACTTGACCTTAAACAAGTACATTTTTTTGTCTTCAGGAAATTCAATTGGAAACTACATAGTTATTTTTTCACTTGTGGTAAATTGTAAACCAGAAGCACCAATCAAGGTCATTGATGTACAGTGTGTTGCTCAGGTAAGAACTAATAACATACCTATCTGCTAAGAAGCAGATACAAAAACCAACAAAAGCTTATAAAAGCTAACAACAAATGTTGTAATAGATTTGAATATTTTTGAATTTCTAGAAAATAGCTAATTGTGAATTTCCTAATATAACTAGGGCTAATTGTGAGATAGGTAACAATTGCTAGTAAACTCAAATAATGGCTTATGACCTTGCTAGTATTTGTTAAAAGTATGCAAAGTTTTCCCCCAGAAAACTTGCTAAGCTCAGTAGTTGGGGTGCCAGGACAGTCATTCATCCAGTGCTCTGCTGTGTTTTTCAGTTAAAAATGTTTAAAGTTGACAGGAAGTTTCAAAATATCACTTGACAAAAACTTAACTAAATAAGCAATACTTAGCCTGATGGGGGCACAAGTAAAGCCTGGTGGCCCGCCAGGCTTATAATACACTGGGGGAAACCCTGGTATGGCTAATAATAACAGTGAAGGCAATAACAGCTAAGCTAAGTTATATAGCTAGTAATGTAGTTTAATTTGTAATGAGAAAAGTAGCTTAGATTAAATAGCTAACAATTACTAATCACAACAAAGTTAGCAATAGCTAGTATTGAAATGGTTGTATTTATTATTTATGACAATAATGGCTTGTAATAAAACAGATTACAATAGGGCACATGTGTCAAACTCAAGGCCCGCGGGCCACATGTGGCCCGC